>NW_022589746.1:11788483-11855737 GCF_004348235.1 Phoca vitulina
AGTATTATAGTCACAAATCATGTTTTCTTAAAGAGAAAGAAGTATATTTAAATAATCATATTGTTCTCCCTAGCAAAAGCAGTGGCTTTTGTACCGTTACTAAGTAAAACACAATTTAAAAAGTACTTTTTATTTATTTATTTATTTTATTTATTTTATTTTTTTTAAGATTTTATTTATTTATTTGAGAGAGAGAGAATGAGAGAGAGAGAGCACATGAGAGGGGGGAGGGTCAGAGGGCGAAGCAGACTCCCTGCCGAGCAGGGAGCCCGATGCGGGACTCGATCCAGGGACTCCAGGATCACGACCTGAGCTGAAGGCAGTCGCCCAACCAACTGAACCACCCAGGCGCCCTTATTTATTTATTTTTAAAGTACTTTTAAAATAGTTTAATCAGGGAGCTCCTTTCTACTTGCTAGACGGGGTGCTGCCTGATTCATGAGTCACTGAATAAAGCCAATGAGATCTTCAGGTTTACTTGGTTGAATTTTGTTTTTTTAACAGATTTGATGGCAGTGGTGGGATCCAAAGTGAACTTCTGATGGTATTTGGGGACGATGAGAAACAAGGCCCAGGACCCGTGAACCCCTCTGAGTTCTCCGTCTTTCTCAGTGTTTCTGAGGACCCTGGGTGAGTTCCTCTCAGTTCTGAGCTCTGTTCTCTTCGCCCTGAGCTCCTGATATAATTGGCTTTCCCATGAAGGGCAGGGCAGGTTGATGGAATCAACCTACAATCTGGAGCCCGGTTGAGTCAGCAGAGGGCTTGGCCCAGAGCCACGCCCCTAGCCTTTCAGACCACAGTTCCCAGGGTTTTGAGCAGGAAACCCCCCCAGCCCTTAATTCTGATCCACGTGGGAACTGTTCGTGCCAGTGCGCAGTTCCTGATCCATCAGTGTGGAGCCCTCAGTCTGCACTCCCAACTGTTGATGGCTGATGGTTCAATCCTCTCCCGTCTGGGCTCTAAGTAAAAAAACGGGACACAAGGCAAGAATAACCAGAACAAAACTGCCTGTGTGGTCTACAGATTCGTAAAATTTTACTGGCCTCTGAGGCGGTCACTTAACCAGTCTTGAGCCACAGATTCAAATGGGAATGACCAAGAGGCATTCCTGATTCGGGATTCACCTCCTTTGGCAGGGCCCTACTTCCCTGCTCAGGACGGAGTGTGAAATAATCAGGGACCTCTCCTTGACCTCTCTTAAGAACACTGCAGAATCTATTGCTAAAGCAAGAATTGCTCAACAAAAATCCTTAGACTCTCTGGCCAGAGTTGTTCTTGATAATAGGATAGCTGTTGTTTATCTTTTAGGTGAGCAAGGAGGTATCAGTGTTGGGGCCCACACCCCTGCTGCAGCTGGATAAACTCTTCTGGGGGAGGTTGAAATTCCATGACCTGAGATCCCTGAGCAAGCTATTTGGCTGAAAAGGGTGACTCCTTCAATGGGGTCTTCAACTTATTTGATTTTGATTGGTTTAGGTCTGGGGTGTGTGTGTGGGGGGGATGATGGCCCCAAGGGACACTCTGGACATTGGGAATTATCCTGTTTAAGACAGTTATAAGTAATCTCCCTGGTGTGTTTCTCTCAAAAACTTTAAATGCATGTTTGCAGCCGCCAACCACCGAGCACATGGTCTCCCTAAGACCGGAATGTCAGGAAAGGAACGGAGAATGATCTCCCTGAGACCGGAATGTCAGGAAAGGAACAGAGAGAATGACTGATTTATCTCCCTGAGACCAGAATGTCAGGAAAGGAATGGAGAGAATGATCTCCCTGAGACCAGAATGTCAGGAAAGGAACGGAGAGAATGATCTCCCTGAGACGGGAATGTCAGGAAAGGAACGGAGAATGATCTCCCTAAGACCGGAATGTCAGGAAAGGAACGGAGAATGACTGATTTAAGAACTGCGAATCCGAAGTCACAGGGATCAAGCACAAAATGTCTCGGCCCACGACTACTACACAAAGGATCAACAGAAGCTGAGAGAACCACAGAGCAGTAGTGGAGAGTGGTGCTAAGGACACACCAGCCCAAAATGGAGTCACTTGTGCCAAGCCCCACATCGGCAAACCAAGACTTACCATCTAATCCCACTACGGTTTCAGCAAGGTCCCAGGAATGTGGCTTGTAACCAGTCAGTCTGGAACTCTCTGATCTGTACTGGTGAGGGAATCTGCATGGTGGACCCCACCTTTCCCAAAGGAGGACCCTGCCTGAAAGAATCCCCTCTTTGTTAAGAAACTTCCTTTTCCTGCCCCCATCTGCTGCCTACAAAACTCTGCATTTTGTACAGCTCCCTGGAGCTCTTTCTACCCGCTAGATGGGATGCTGCCTGATTCATGAATTTTGAATAAAGCCAATTAGATCTTCAAATTAAAAAAAAAAAAAGTTTAATCTTTATTTATTTTGTCCTTTAAAATTTAATTCTGGCCTGTTTTATATTTAAATTTTAATTCTGGCCTGTTTTATATTGTGCAGAGAATATTAGCACCATAGTAAAGGGATAGAATTCCTAAATATGTAAATACATCTATTGGAAATTAGGGCCCAAGGGTTTGTAGGGAAGAGAGACAAAATCAACAAAGGTCAGAGATCGCTGCCTTCATGTCTGGTTAGAGGACAGTCAGGAAAAAAACCTCAGGGAAATTGATGGGGGAAAATCAGCAAGAGGTACCAACATACCAAATCTTGGCTTATTTTCATTCCCCCACTGGTAATTCTGTGTGCCTGATTAAAATAAAAACAAATCTGAGGGTCTCTGCTGGAAAGTTCTCTGGAGGTATATACACGTTTTATGAATTTCAGCTCACTTCAGTTCTTCATCATGCGGTGGCAACTTGGCGCTAGGCAAGTTTCCATTCTGTGTTGCTCCACAGAAGAGGGTCACACCTTATATACTGTGTACTAAAAATACATCCTTCTAGAATAATACTGTTACAGTTCTTTCTTCAGCTGCGTCCCCACTAGCCAGGCCCTGGCGCGCTTCACCAATTCAGAGGGAACCGCAGACGTTGTCTGGTCCAGCCTCCAATTTCTTTTCCCAGATCGCCCTGGAAAAAGACAGTGGTGCCCCTGTACTCTGTGAACTGTCTCTTCATATGTTTGCCTGACCTCATTATCCAGAATACTCTATAAATGTAGCCTGCCACCCAGCCCCGAGTCTGAAAGGGCAGGATACTCCCTTGCAAGTAACAGAGCAAAACAGAATGATCTGTCTAGCCAGGCTTGGAAAATACAGTTGCCAGGTTGCTATTGGTTTAAAGAGAATGCATGAGCAATGTGCTGGCCCTGACCCTCTGTTCCTGAAACCCCAGTGTGAACACTTTTATACAAGAACCAAAAACGGGAGGAAAGCCTACTCCTGTGCTGGCCAGCCTGCCAGCTGTTCTTCGGGAAAGGCTTTGTGCCGTGAGCTCAGAGCCAGGCTGACCCATCTGCCCCCCAGTGCCAGCTAGTGGGCCCATCCATCCATGTCCTTCCTCTCCACAGGGTGGCACCGTGGGAAAGAGACCAGATAACTGGGGTTCAAATTCCTGGTCTTCCACTTTCTGACCTTGGGAACCTCACTCGACTTCTCTGATCCTTGGGAATCTCATCTGTAAAATGGGGACATGACAGCTACAGCACGTGGCTGTTAACAGTTGAAATAAGAGAACATATCTAAAGACAACACAGCATCTGGCACGCAGTAGGTACTCAACAAATGTTGGATTTCTTTCTCGCAAGTGAGCCACGCCTCGTCCAACATACTCAGAAAGCTGGAGTCCGTGCTAGGATCACTTTTGGAAAATTCTAAAACGGACTATTTAGAGCCCATGTACAACAAACGGATTTGTTAGATTTAGAAACAAACTAGGTTTTAATGAAGCAATTCATTTCACAGGGGAGAAGCAGAGGTTTGGGGAATGAGTATATTTGACGTTCTCAGGTTTCAAAATAAATGTTTGAAAAGCTGTGCTTGAACCTGGTATGTAAGGTTTGTATAGCACAATGGTTCACTTACATAGATGAAGACCGTAACTATATTTAACATGTATCCGTCATTTCTACTGTCCAAGGACTTCTCTAACAAAATGTCATTTTGGAACAGTATTAGCAGCTTTCATGTGTGGGGCTATCAAGATCTAGAAAACGTTTTTGCTGATTCACTTGGCACAAAAGGTTTCACCAAAACACAATGAAAATCTACTTATAAACCAGGTTTTCCAGTGAACAGAGCTTGAAAGTGATTCTGGTGATGACACAAAGGAAAGTCTGGGCTTCTTGGTAAGCTTATTTTTTCCTGCCATGACATCTTGATAGAACAATTCCTCGGAAGGACACACACATAAACAAACGACCTATGACTGTCATTTAACACCTGCCAATCGAGTTAGCAAAGTCCGTGACTCTTTAAAGTGCTGCAGGAAGGAGTTCCTCAAACAGTATGTGACCTATGAAACTCTAGGCAGATGGAACAGTCTGGTGGCTTCCCATTTGCTCCATGGTATTATCAAATGGTCAAAGTTCTAATTTATCAATGATCATTTCAAAACGCTCTATCTCTGAATGAAGGAACAAATCCAACCCAAATAAAAACAAACTTTATGGGGTAAACATCATTTGGGAGCATAAGGAGAAATGGAAAATATAATTAGCAGTGATGGAAATTATCAGAGCAAAAGTTTGTCTTATTTTTTGTGACACTGGCCTCTAATAGGATGCCCCCACATTAGCAGGCCTAAATGTCCACCCCACCTCATCAGAACCAGCTGTTTCATATTTTGTTTTGTTCCATACTGAATAGCAATCAAGCAAAACTCAAGGCTTCTTAATGTGGCCTAAAGAAACTCAAATTACTCAACCTCAGCCCTCCCAGCAAAGCTCAGGTTTCAAGCTAGAATTATTAAGCTAAAATCTCCTCTAAATCCAAATTACAATGTTAACCTGATTATTGATCTCAGATTTCAAATGTTAAAGACGGAGTTTACTCTCACTTCTTGTTACTGGTTTGTGCCACTGTTTAGTTAAACTTCCAACTGTTAGCCTGTGGATGCTGAAAATCTTGGCCACTCATGAGTTTGTGGGTTTGTTGTCTTGGTCTGCTTTGTGATATTTCATCACGAACTTTTGATCATGACAAACAGTTCTTGATTGATGTGTCCTCTGGGCTTTCTATATTAAGGCTTAAAGGGGAGGAAAAAGGGAAGTGACTTCCCAGCACCTCTCTAGAGGAATATAATTTCTTGTAACTATTTCTGAGTGTGTAAAATGCATTTTAGAAACCTCTCCATTTCATCCTCATGTGCCATCTTTTGAGAAGATGGAAAGTAGAAAGAGAGATCAGTGTTCTTGATTCTCCCTCCCTGAGAAGCTTCTAGCTCTTGGGACATTTATTTCAATTTGATCCATTCATAAACATGTATTGTTCAGTACCTATAAGTGCTGGGTGGAGGGTGAACTCCTCAAGGACGATATTCTCAAACTCCTCAAAGAAATAAGTTTAGGTGGGAATAAAAAAGCCATAAAACAAGAGAGAGTTTGAAACAAGAATGTGCTAGAATTAGAATCAACTAGAAATATTACAATGAAAGACACAGCTGTGGAAAGAAAATATCCAATAGATGAGATTCATTGTGGGTTCTTCACTGCTAAAGAGGGAATGAGTGAACCAAAAGGTCAAACAAAGTATATCTACCAGAATGCAGCTCAAAGAGATAAAGAGAGTGAAAATATTAAAGAAAAGTTCAAAGAGAACAGAAAACACATCCAAACGCTTTGATACATATATTTAAATCTAAACACATCTGGATCCCAGGGATGGGCACAGCGTAGAGACCCCTGCTACAGGCTGGTTGATAGATTAAATAAGAAAACACGTGTAACACTCTACCTTTATGTCTTTACTGATACTCTTCCCTATACTTGGAGCACTAATCTTATATCCTCTCATTGAAAACCAATCTATCTTACTCTTTCAACTTCTTCCTTTTCCATGAAGACTTTTTTTTTTTAAGATTTTATTTTTAAGTAATCTCTACACCCAACGTGGGGCTCGAACTCACAACCCCGAGATCAGGAGTCGCATGCTCTACTGACTGAGCCAGGCAGGCACCCCTTCCGTGAAGCCTTTTATGAATCCTCTGACCATATGTAAATATTTCCTTATGTAAATCTGTAACATTTTGCTTGTGTCATTTTCAAAGTATTAATCATTTTCTGCCTTGTACTTTAATTATTGCATATTTGTTCCTCATTCATAATCTGAATTCCATATAGAACACTGCCTAGCCCATTGATGCTCAATGCCTTCATTTTAATTAGGAGCCAAATTCTACAGGTAACAAAGCAAAGTATGCAGGACTCCACCCTTTTCTGTTCTTCAGGAAATCTGGGAAAATGTACAAAAAGAAAGATGGCAAACAGACTTCCCCCCCAACCCTCACATCCCCCTGAAAGTAATAAGCAGAATATACAGGGGCACCACGATATGAAAATACACGTAGGTACTTCAAAGGTAAGGACTAAAGTTGCAACCTGACAGAGTGAGTGAGGTCAACGACCAACAGAGAAGGGAGATGTTCAAGGGAGCTGTCCTGCAGGCAGATCAGCTGCAGACTCCTAGGTCACATGGAGAGCTAAGAGGGTGTCAGAAAGACAGGGCTAGATGTTGATGTAGCACAACAATGGTATTCACAGTTACCCTTTATTGAGTTCCTACTGTACGCCAGGTTTATATTATCTCACTGAATCGTTACAAGGTGAAGAAACTGAAGTTCAGACAGACTAGATACCTCCTCCCAGGTCATCAGCTAGTAAGTGGCTGATCTGGAATTCTAGCACAGGTTTGTATGACTCTTGAAATATGTGCTCTAAACTTCTATCATCCGTTTCCAGCAAACCTGGTAAGATGAAGTGGAGAGGGCTTCAAATCCTCTTAGAAGTTTGTGGCTCTGGGGAAGGTGACAGATGTTTCATGTGGACATGCCTTTATTCTACCTCCCACTGTATGTTTCTACTTTATTCCCATGATCTCTTCCTTGCATTTTTCTTCGTTCCCAATTATGACTTCCTCTTTCCATTAAGAATTGGAGATATTTAAAAAAAAAACCCCCCCCCCCGCAAAAGAACTGAAGATATTGCTTTAAAAAAAGACTACATTATCAAGAGAGTGAAAAGACAACCCATGGAATGGGAGAAAATATTTGCAGGTCATATATCTGATAAGGATTTAATATCTATAATAGCTAAAGAGCTCTTACAACTCAACAAAGACAAACAATCCAATTAAAAAATGGACAAAGGACTCAAAGAGACATTTCCCCAAGAAGACAAATGATCCAAAGTGCATGAAAAGGTGCCCCATCATTCGTCATTAGTGAAATGTACATTGAAGCCACAAGGAGAAAACATTTCATAGCAACTGGAATATTATCCAAACATGGAAAATAACACGTGTTGGCGAGGATGTGGAGAGATGGAAGCCCTTGTACAGTGAAATTGGTGCAGCCATTGTGGAAAAGAGTTAGTTGGTTCTTCAAAGAGTTAAACAGAGAATTGCCATACGACCCATCAATTCCACTCCTAGGTATATACCCCAAAGAATTGAAAACAGGACCTCAAACACTAGGATGCCAATGTTCACAGCAGCCTTATTCACAATAGTCAAAAGTTGGAAGCAACCCAAGTGTCCATCGACAGATAAATGGATAAACAAAACGTAGCACATACATGCAATGGGACATTATTAAGCCATATAAAGGAAGAAAGTCCTCATATATGCTGCAACACGAATGGACCTTGACAACATTATGTGAAGTGAAACAAACAAGACACAAAAGGAAAAATATTGTATGATACCACTTACATGAAATATCTAGAATAGACACATTCATCATAGAGGCAGAAGGTAGGTTAGGGGTGACCAGGTGCTGTGGGGAGGAGGGCATGAGGAATTATCACTTAGTGGTACAGAGCTTCTGCTTGAGTTGATAAAAAAATCTGGGAACAGTTAACGGTGATGGGGTGCACACATCATGAATGTAATTCATGTCACCGAATTGCACAGTAACAAATGGCTACAATGGCAAATCTTACGTTTTATATGTATTTTACCTCAAAAAAAATAGTTTACAAAAACCCCAGAAACTATATTCTTATACAACAAAGACTGGATTAATAGTCTACCTCTAATAAAACAGACCTGAGTTTATCAGAGAAGACAGTCTGGTCTCATTGGTTAAGTCTCCGGAGGACACAAGAGGGCTGCCCCCTTCCCTCCTAGGGATTGCTACAGGGTCCTGGTGATGTCAGATCCTTTGACCTCTCCCATTTCCCTGGGGATGAGATCTATGGGACAGGAGGGCCCCCAGCCTTCTACCAACGACCCAACCATACCGCATTCGCATTCTGACTAGTGTCCCTCTCCAACCTGTGAGTGTCACCCGTGTTATAACACGAAGCTGGCACTTCAAGCTGGATTGGAAGCCTCTTGCTGATCTGTAGAAAAGGCTTCAAGATGTGAGATGAAGCCTACAGTTGGATGAAATTGGCCCAGAAGACTAACGATTTGACCTCAAATCTACTTCACTTGTTTGATCATTTGATCATGATTTTGAACGGGGCCTCCTAAATATTCAGGTGATTTGAATCCTGAAGCCTCCTAATTAATATGACCCAATACTCTAAAGCAACTTTCCAGAAAAACAATTAGCACAGATCCAGGCTGGTGATGTGCTTGATGCTTCCTATTCAGAGAGGGAGACTCATAATTGTGTTGGCCGCTGAGCAGCCGCTTCTCCACACATCCACACAGTAAGATTACACAGAAGTTCCATTAATTTCTCATCAGGAAATAACTCAGGAGTCTCCAAGAATAAACTTGAGTCTGATTTAACTGCTCTGTACCACATGAGTGTGAAATCACGTCCTCTCTTGTCTTTCACGGGAACAAGAGGAAATTCTCTGACATTTGACTTTGAGGGTACAAAATTAAAGCAGAAGTGAAACCTAGGATATGCCCTTTCTACACTGTTGTCATAACCAGTTTGATCCCAGACGACAGCTTGAGGACAATTAAGTAGTCGTAAAATAAATCAGCCTCGGAGAGCCTATGTTCCAGGTCTAACATCCGTAAGATTTCCAAGCAGAGAACTTCCAAATCTGTTTTATTTATATAGGAGAACACGTCCAGGGACATTTTTTTCCTGTTGCACTCGGCAGCCAGGATTTTCTCTTGGTCATCTGGACACTAGAAAGCACTCCCTACGTGAACTCTTTCTCTTGTTTATAGAGAACCTAGAGGCTGTGAAACATTCCACCATTGCACCTGTCTCCCTCTGGTGGGAGTGCTGGTCTCCACCTCCTACCACATTTCCCTTTTGGCCAGAGTCTGTGTCTTGGTGATGTTTTAGTCCCAGTGCTTAGCTCAGGGCCTGGCCCCCAAGAGTGGCTCAGTAAATGTGTGACCAATGGATGAACTAGGCCACATGTGTTTACCCAAATATGCCCCAACATTTCCACTTCCTGATTTAGCCTTCCTTTAGCACCTCTCTCAACCCCTCACTGTCCTCCTCGCTCAGTCTACGTCTATCTACCCTTTCTTCAAGGCCCATTTCCACTCTCACGTCTTTCAGGAAGGCTTCCTTAACTGTCCCACCCCATGGTGATCACCCTCTGCTTTGCTGTGTGTCACCTTTTGTCTCTTGCTTTATTCCTTTCTTTATCGAGGGCTGTCACTAGGCTGCAGGGCGCCTTGGTGCAGGTTAGAGAAAGGTGTTCTTCTGGATGGAAGCACCAGGGCACATGGTGTTGGGGGCAGAGAACAGAGTAAGCTCAGCCCTTACTTAGCTGTTAGCTCTGTGCCCTTGTGCAGTGAACCATGTGCCCAGCAGGATGAGGACGCTCTGCTACAGAGGCTCCTTCCTGAACCAGACCATACCTGGAGCAGGACTGCATTGAACCCTCCACCTTTTAAATCCTTTTTTGTTTTGTTCTGAACCCATTTTTATATCCCAGACTTTTGTCTACCCGACATCCTCCATTCTCTGTGATAAACATTGTTGTAGCTGTTGGTTGTTAGTATATTAATTTGCTAAGTCTTGCTAGTTACTAGGTTTCTGACTAGATAGGACAGGTAAATGAAATACTGACATTATCTGAAAAACAGAGACAAAATTATTGTGAACAAGTACACCTCACTGCTTTTTACAACAACTTTATTGAGACATAATTTGCATAACATAAAATTCACACCCTTTTATTTTTAATTTTTTAAAAGATTGATTTATTTATTTGAGAGGGAGAGAGAATCCCAAGCAGACTCTGCGCTGAGCACAGGGCCTGACGTGTGGCTTGATCTCACAACCCCGAGATCACAACCTGAGCCAAAACCAAGAGTTGGACACTCAACAGAGTACACCACCCAGGCACCCCAAAATTCACTCTTTGAAAGTACATAATTCAGTGTTTTTTTAGCATATTGGTAGTTATGGAACCATTACCACCATACAGCTTCAGAATAAAAGTGGTATTTAAAAGAAGAAAGCCCATATCCTTTAATATCCACTCTCCTCTCTTCTCTCCTTCCAGCCTCTGGAAACCACTAATCTTTTGGGATCTTTCTCTACAGATTTGTCTATTCTGGACACTTCATACCCATGCAGTCACACGACACGTGATCTTTGTGCCTGGATCCTTTCACTTAGCATAATGATTTCAAGGTCAATAAATTCTGTACCTCATTTAAGTACTTTATTTCTTTTAAGGCTGAATAATAGTCCACTGTATGAAGCTACCACATTTTATTTGTCCACTCACCAGTTGATAGATATTTGGGTTATTTTCATTTTTTGGCTATTATGAATAATGCTGCTATGAACAGTCAAGTACGAGCTTTGTGTGGACATGTGTTTCTAACTTTCTTGGGCATACACCTAGGAGTGGAATTGCTGGATCATACGGCAAACCCATGTTTGACTTTTTGGACACCTTTCAAATTTTTTTCCAAAGTGGCGGCCCCTTTTTACAATCCCGTGAGCAATGAGGGTTCCGATGTCTGCACATCCTCACCTATACTCGCTACTGTCTTGTCTTTTTAACGACCGCCATATTAGTGTTCCGGAAGTGGTATTTCATTGTGGTTTTGACTTGTATTTCCCTAATGATGAATGCTGTTGGTTTTCATAAACAGTGAGAATGAAGGCAGGGAAAGGATGCAGTAGGGCCTCAGAAACAACTAGAGTCAGGATCACAGAGGCAGCCAAGACTCCTCTCTCTTCCTATCACTTGCTCAGCTTCCCTCTGTGGGTGGGTGGAGCTTCCTTCCCTCTTGCTGCGACCACCTGCTTGCCCATGGCTGCTTCCAGCTGCCACCAGAGAAGGCCTGACTGCCTGTCCTCAGGGAGCTCGGATTCATCTGCCTCGGGTCAGGCACTCAGGATCCGATGAGTAAAGAGTGAACAGGAAATCCAGGTAAGAGAAGAACACAGCAGCTCCCAGTGGAGCCACACTGCTGGAATGGGGAAGAGGGAGACTAATTCCCAAGAACAGGGAGGCATTCCCAGTAGAAAGAGGAGGTACTAATAGAAAGTAGTATGTGTCCATGTCATGAATGGCTTTGAAGAGCAAACAGCATTGGATCTTTGATCTCTAAAAGTTGCATAATGGCCTTTGGTCAAAAGCCTTAGGGTTTTTTACTGACTGGACTATTGCCCAATATGAAGGAATGTATAGTTAATACCCTGGGGCCAATTTAAACTATAAACTATAGCATCATTCTGTTCATACATTAATTCTCAATAACTTTATCAAAAAGGATTCTGAGGAAAGATGTAACTCCGGAGTCATAATCTGGCAGCTCATAGGTCTGACTTCTCCTGATAACAGTTATTGCTTGGCTCCAACAGGGTTGTTGTTGTTGTTGTTGTTTTATTTTTAAGTTTGAATTAATTTCCCATACTAAACAATCTGGGAATTTCACCTAGAAGTCTGGATTTCTAGCTTCTCTTGCAAAGTCACTCAGTTTGGCGGCACTGGGCCCGAATCACACACGGAAAGGGTGAGGGGCAGATGGGAGGAGAGATTACCACTTTAATCAGTGTCCCCGACCCAGCCCACCGTTACTGCCATTTCCCTCCCACCCCTCTGCAGGCGCGGGAGGTTGTAACCCGCATTGGAACTGCTGCGATCACTAGGCATTAATTTTCTCTGAGGAAGACAGGATGCACACGAGGGATTCGCTTCACAGTTGACTGAGACAAAAGTCTCTTCTATAGGCACTTAAGGTTTGTGATCGTTCTACTTTCAAGCTCTTGTATAACACGTAGGGAGAGTCAGCATAAATTCTCTTTCAGGATCCAAGAGTCTCCACATTAATTCTCCTTGCCACCTCCCAGAGCGGGCAACACTTTTTAGCTTTCACCACTTACTCCTGGAGGACTGTATTTATCTAATGCCATTCTGTGTTTCCTCCCCAGTTGCCAACAATGTTTTTTAGCTAATAAATATACATAGTTATGATAATATAAATATGGCTAATAATACCACATTGCATATGTGAAAATTGTTAAGAGAGTGGATCTTTAAAGTTCTCATCACAAGAAAAACAATTTTTTTTTTTTGGTAACTGTATAAGGCGATGGATGTTAACTAGATTTATTTGTGGTGATCAGTTCACAATGCATACAAATATGGAATCATTATGTTGTACTCCTGAAACTTACATGTTATATGTCAATCTCAGTTAAATCTCAGTTAAAAATAAATTTTAAAAATGCCTTTAAAATCTTCTTTAAAAATTTTTAAAAATAAAAAATAAAAAAATGTTTTTAGCTTGAAGCTTACTCTAAACGATCTAAGGCCATCTGGTTATTATCTTGCTCTAATCGACTGCAAGAAGTTTATAATCTTGCACGTGTATATACCTGAATCAATCCAATGAAGATAGCATTCTGTATATTCCTACCTAGTTCCTTAAAACTTGAGAAGTCAAAGTGCTGGGCTGTCGTACCCATTGACTGCCCAAGGTGTAGACACTGCTATCCCACCCAGATTCCCCTTCAGGACTGAAGGCTGGAGTGCTGCTGGAAAGGGTCTTCACCATCGACCCTATTTAAACTGCCTGACCCAGGGTGCCTGGGTGGCTCAGTCGGTTGGGCATCTGCCTTTGGCTTGGGTCGTGCTCCCAGAGTCCCAGGATCGAGCCCCAGGTCGGGCTCCCCGCTCAGCGGGGAGTCTGCTTCTCCCTCTGCCCCTCCTCCCATTCTTGTCCTCTCTCTCTCTCAAATAAATAAATAAAATCTTTAAAAAATGAACAAATAAATAAACTGCCTGACCCAAGGTCATGCCTCCTTCCAGGGCAGCCCACAACCAAAGAACAATCACTTGCCCCCTTATCCCAACATGGCCTACTCTTGCTTCCATGTGACCCTTCCACAGGTGTGCACAGCAAGCTCTCCCTAGCGACTTCCCGGATCTTATCACCAACTCAGAGTCAGCTGTGTGGGAGCCCGACCTGTGGAGCTACTTTGGAGCAGGTGGCCTTGGAATGCAGGTGCTATATCAGAGAGGAGGGGAAGAAACCAGGATAGCCATAGCACAGGGTTCATATTTGGGGGTGGGCAAATCAGAAAGTGCAGAGAGTTTCTGAAAGCCCAGCAGAGAAGTCTCCATGGATTCTTAACCAAAACTTCCAGAGGGCAGAAACCAGGCAACACTGATGACCCTTCTCCTACATCCTATGAAAATACTCACGAACCAAAGAGAGCAGATAAAGAAGTTACAGCGGCATTGGAAACTGGAAATGCCCCTCAGTTATCTGCCACATGTCTATGTACCAAAGCCTGGAGTGAGAAGCCCAGAGACAGAACAGAGGGGCTCCGAGTGGGGGGAAGGTGGGAGGGATAAATGCAGGAAGAACTGCCAGAGATTACTCTCCTCTGGGTTGTGGGAAGGATCAATGCTGAAGACCAGAAGCTCTCTCTCAGAGGGCCAGGGACCTGTCCCTTAGAGTGAACAGATTCGGAATGAAAATAAGTCACAAGCTAACAGAAAGATGGGCTCGGGGGTGTGCATATCCATCCTCCGGTCTAAGATGCAAACGAAGGATTCTGACACTGACCATCTCCCCATGATTACGGGCATTGGCTAGAGCTGAATACAGCTCTCCTTTTTCAAGGATAATACTGAAAAAGTGGTGAGGGAAAGCTATGAAACATTACCTAACCTACATAGTAGAGAATCTGGCACTTGAGGTTTTCAGAAGAACATGTGTTTGAAAAATATTTCTACAGGAAACCTAATTAATTTTAGAAAACATCAGGTTTGAACTCTCCATAAGATTTAGGAAGATGTGGATCTTATGAAATAGAAGACCAAATACGGATAAGACAAAACAGATGAAAAAGGAGCTAGTTAAGAGGGAATCAGAAATCAAGAGATAATGGGGCCACAGTTAAGAAAAAAAAAGAAAAGTTAGAAATACAGCCACACAATTGGCCACACACCAACAGGAAAGGGAACCGGGACAGTGATCTGGAGAATAAGCTGGAGGAAAGGAAAGCATAACAAAAAACGGATAACCTATTCTCTTCTATGTGTTTTTCATCTGCTTATTTTTTCATTGTTGTCAGCCTCAAAGATCTCCTACCAGCTAATTCAGACTCCATGCTTAGTGTGCTTTTTCATTAATCAAGCTTCCCCCTGGCATTGGCTTTCCTCACCAGGCCCAAGTGTGAACCCTGTGTTGCTACCTTCAGAGTGACCCAGCTGTCCCCTGGATTATCTGTTCTCTTCAATCTGTGGCTCTGGGGACCCAGGGGACAGCACGTCAGATGGACGTGGGTCTGTATGTGCGTGGGAGTGGAGAACACGCTGAACTCAAGGCGGAGAAGGAAGGGGAAAAGTGAGAGGTGAAAATGTGATAAATATGTAGGGCAGAGACTGGAGAACCCAAGAAGATAATAGCTCTCCCAAAAACACAAGCCACGATTAAACGTAAGCAGGATATTAACAAGAGGAGAAAACTTTCCTGATAAGAAAATAGACCACGGTACGTGGAATCCAAGAGCCCATCCTATTACCTGCAAATGAAAAAAAAAGATAAACACCTAGACATAACCTGTTAAATTTTTTTTTTTTCTTTTTTAGTTTCAAATTTTTTTGGAGGTGTTCCACATACAGGGGAAAAATGTAGCCATAAAGTGAAATGTGTTCCTTACCTCTCACACAGAGATTGAGGCCACTGATAGGAAGGAGGGCTATAGAAAGAACAAAGGGTCCAAGTTGGACGTGTTGCAGTGATTCCTTGTCAAAGCACATCCTGACGCTAGGGCTCAAGTTACACCCGATTATCCTGGGTAACTTCTTAGACTCCTTTGACCCGTTCACCCCTTTCCTTTGTGCTCTGCAAAGAAAGGCCTCCCACCAATGCTGTTGGCAGTTCATGCGCCGGGACACCTTCACACTGGAGGTTCAGTCTGTGGCCATAAATACGTGTATTCGTCCATTTTTGCTGCTACAACAAATAAGCACAACCTTGGTGGCTTAAACCACTCAGACTTATGATCTTACAGTTCTGGAGACCAGAAGTCTGAAATGGGTCTCACGGGGCTAAGGGCACGGCGTCCCCAGGTCTGCACTCCCTTCTGGGGGCTTTAGGGGAGGGCCTCTTTTCCTTCCCTTGCCAGCTCCCAGAGGCCACCCACAGCCCTTGGAACTTGGCCCCCTTCCACCTTTGAAGCTAGCAACAGCCTGGCCGGGTCCTTACATGTGGCCCGCCCTGACCTTCTCTTCTGCCTCCCTCTCCCAGATCGAAGGGCCCTGGGGGTATATTGGGCCTACTCCCTCTCTCTTGAAGTCAGCTGATTAGCGACCTTAATTCTGTCTGCAACCTTCATTCCTCTTTGCCTTCCAGCCCGGCAGGTTTGTGATCAGAACCCAGCCATCTTTGTGGTTCCATCGTTCTGCCTAGGGCAACGGGCCTCTGTGGTTGTGCCTCTGGCCCTCTTAACTTTTCACTGGCACCTCCAGAGAGAAGCGGTGATAAAATGGGAAAATGCCGACATAACAGTTTGATGAAGGAAGGGGAACCGCACAACGAAAATGAAGACCTGAGGTTACCTTAGTGGTGATTAAATCAGGTAACACGCAGTGCGCGTCTCTAGTCCAGGGCTTGGCCCGGAGCACCCCTTGACCACATATTAGTGGAACGTGAGGTTGAAACCCCAGGTGCTTTCACCTACTTCCGCACAAAAGTCACTCTTCCACAAAATTTCCACTACCATCTTTCTCTTCTCCTCCCCATCATCCTTAAAATATTTTTTATTTCTCCTCTGGACAGCTTCAGAATGGAAAGGCTCCCACGGTCATTGTATCTGTTTCATTGCTGTGAACCAAGAGTCTGTCCAGCTCCTCTTCAGAGCTGAAATTATGCACCCCTCATTATAATTATTATCGCAACTAAGTACTGGCGGAGGGAACTGTACAGTGAGCAAAGACTGAAGGAGTTCCAGCCATGTGGGACGAAAGCAACTTCATCAGTCAAGAAAATGTAGTGTTTCATTTATACACGTGGCCTCAGCTACAATTAAGTTTGGGTGTACATAACAGAAACCCCAACAAAGGGAGTTAAACACACGAGAGTTTCTGTCGAGTGTACAAGAATTCCAGGGGCACCTGGGTGGCGCAGTCAGTTGGGTGTCTGACTCTTGGTTTCGGCTCAGGTCATGATCTCAGGGTCCTGGGATCGAATCCTGCATCAGGCTCCCCGCTCAGCGGGGAGTCTGCTTCTCCCTCTGCCCCTCCCTCCACTCGTGCTCTCTCTCTCTTGCAAAAATAAATAAAATCTTTAAAAATAAATAAATAAATCTTCTTTTAAAAATTCCACAAACAGGCAGTTCAAGGTGTGTGTGGCCATTCCGCAAATAAGTCTGTGCAAGGCCGGGTGCATTTTAATTCTTTCTTTTAATGACCCAGTTTTCAGAGTAAGATGTTAATGTGCTAGCTGCCTTCAGTGGTGAATGGTTTGTGTCAGACGTTTGGATTTCTCGTTTTAAGGATCATTATGAACGCAGAGTTTCCTATATTCAGTATGTTTTACTTGATGGCAGCTATTATTTTCGATGCTCCCCAAGTGGTCTCATCTCTGGCCAGTTAGGAGCCCCTCCAGGTTGGCATTGGTCCTGTTGATAGGACCCCATCAGTCTGAGATGCCTGAGACTTGGCATGGGCACAAAAGATATCCTAGCCTCATCTTGTAGGTTCCTGCCCCAGACCAGGAATCAGCCACTCCTCCAACGTGCCCTGGTTCCTTCCGGTGGGAAATGGCATTTGGAGAACACAAACTGGTCTTCATTACATTGTTCTTAGGCCCCAGTGGACAGAGGTATTAACTGTGTGTTTTTGACAGAAGTTAATCACGTTCATGCTAATAATTTCAATTCAAATTTAAGATTGCAAAGATTTTACTTACTATCTTTTATTTTCTATTTGCAGCCTTCTTAGGCTAGAAGATTTGATTCCTGACAACAGGATAAATCATATAAATAAATAATAATATCAAATGTTGAAAAACCAATATAACCACTAACAGTAAGACTACTGGCTATACATTAAGTTTCTTTAAAATTATTTTTGCCCTTAGAATATTTCCTAAGATATTATGGATTTTTTTATGTTCTTTTCTTTTTTTTTTTAACATCAGCTCTACACCCAACATGGGGCTTGAACTCACGACCCGAGATCGAGTGTCGCACACTCTACCGACTGAGCCAGCCAGGTGCCCCAAAATACTGTGTTTTAAATTAGTGTGAAATAATTCTTCTCAGTGTAAATATGTCACCACCTTAATACCTAATTAGGTTTTCTTTTGTATTTGTTTTTGAATTTTAGAGATCATGTATTTTTATTTTTGACTTAATTTTGTTTTTAAATTATAATATTTACCTCATCACAAATAAAAATTTTAAATGAGGTATATTTAGAAAAGCCTGGTTTCCCTTCCTCATAGCTAATTATTTTTATTAGTTTTAGGTTTATCTTTCCAGTGTTTTTTTTTTAAGATTTTATTCATTTGAGACAGAGAGAGAGAGAGAGAGAGAGAGCACTAACGGGGGGAGGGGCAGAGGCAGTGGGAGAAGCAGACTCCCTGCTGAGCAGGGAGCTCCAAGTGGGGCTCAATCCCAGGACTCTTGGATCATGACCTGAGCCAAAGTCAGACCCTTAACTGACTGAGCCACCCAGATGCCCCTATCTTTCCATTATTTTAAAAAACATGAACAAATGCCTACAGATATTCATATTTCCCTCTGCTTTTTACACAAAAAGTATCATACTATAAAGATCTGCACTGTTTTTTTCCATTTAAAATGCTACCCTGGAGATTACTTCATACCAGTACATAAGATGGCTTCCCCATTTTTTTTAATGGCTACATAGACCGTCACGTGTGCATACCACAGGCTGAATACAACCAATCCCCTACTGATAGACATTTGGGCTAGTTCTTCTCTTTTGCTATTACAAATGATGCTGCAATGAAAATCCTGAGTTCCAGACTCAAATGCATCATTATATTTTGGGCTAGTTCTTCTCTTTTGCTATTACAAATGATGCTGCAATGAAAATCCTGAGTTCCAGACTCAAATGCATCATTATATTTTGCCAGTGTACCCCTGGGATGGATTCCTAGAAGCGGCGTGCTGGGACAAAGGGTACATGCATATGTGATATTGCAGATACTGCCAAATTTCCCTCTGCTAGGTTGGTTTGCCTTCCACCATGAATGTATCTGAGTGGCTTGTTTCCCTGTAGTCCTTGCCAATAAAATGCATTGTCAAACTTTTGCATTTTCGACACCTGACAGATGAGAAGTGATATCAGTAGTTATAACTTCCATGTCTCTTACTTGGAATGAGGTTGAGCATCATGGAAAATACATTTTAATTCAAACATATCTGTTGTTTATGGTGGTATTGTCTCACTTTTAAAGTTGGAAAGAACAAGAGCAAAGGAAATAAAGAGAGCAAGAGAGAAAAACCAAGAAACAGACTCTTCCCTACAGAGAACACACTGATGGTCGCCAGAGGGGAGTGGTGGTGGGGGGTTGGGGGAAACAGGTGATGGGGATGAAGAGCACACTTGTTATGATGAGCACTGAGGAATGTACAGAACTGCTGAGTCACTACATCGTACACCTGAAACGAATAAAACACTGTATGTCAACTCTACTGGAATTAAAATAAAATAAAGTTGGCGAGAACATGATGGGTGATTAGAAACACCCCATAGAAACAAGTTTATACTGAGGAAAGGCCCTGGTCATCCTGTTTCTTAGAGTAGAGAAGGTTCTAGAAAGCTTTATGTGAAAGACTGCATAAAGGACATTTCATCCATGAGATTTTAGCATGGGTCCACATACCTTCCTACAGTGGCATGTCCTCCATGAAACCCTCATCTTCAGCTATGCATTAGATTCACACACACAATTTTTTTTAAAGAAAAAGATGCCTGGGCTCACCACTGGATGTTTGGATCTGGGAACTCTGGGGCAAGTCCTTGTCAGCTATGGTTATTTTTTTGTTTTTAGGTGTTGTGGTTTTGTTTGTTTGTTTGTTTGTTTGGCTGAGGAGATGATTCTGTGCAGATGATGTACTTGTTCAATAAATATTTACTGAGGGTCCACTAAGTGCCAGGAAATGAGTTGGCTGGTGGGTGCTGGGAACACAGCAGTGAGAACACAGACATGTCTCCTGCCCTCATGAACTGTAGAGAGGCAGACCAAAAATAATGAATAAATTCATATTCAGGGGTCATAAATGCTATGAAGGAATAGGGAGATGAGAGAGAGAACAACAAGAAGGAATGCTCCTTGATAGGATGGTCAGGGAAGGCCTCCCTGAAAAGGAAATATTCAAGCTGATTTGCACAAGAAAAATGGGCTTTTGGGCCATGTGGACCTAACCTTTTAAAGGGTACTGGAAACGTCCTAGCAGAGTTTACACACATTACTTCGCTCAGTGCTTGGTTCATAGCACATGGAGGCTGCCACAATGATGATGAAGACAATTTTCTGCTCAGCAAGATCTTCTTCCTTTAAGGCCCATTTCAGACTCAGCTGTTCCATGAGACTGTCCTTAGGGAATCCGGCCCACACCGACTCGTTTCCCCATGAAATGTTTACGAGGCCTCTACTGTGTGTCAGAGCCTGGCTGGGCTCTGGGGAGAAGGAAGCCGACCTCGCCTGCCCACAACAGACATTACTTACCAGAAGTGACTCCATGTAACAATGATCTTTCTTTCCTTTTCCAGACTCAATAGCATCATTATAAACTCTTAGAGGGCAGGAGGCTTATCTGATCCCCTTTGGAGCCCCTCCCCAGAGCTGCTGGCTTAAGTTAGGCATCCTGTGAAGGGCTAGACTCTGCTCTTTCAGCTGGCTGGCCGGGCCCTGTCCTCTCATTAGGCAAGGACGCCAAGACCCAGCAGTGCGATTAGGAGAAAGAGGCCATAAATGTAGAGTCCGACCCCGTAAGGGCCCGGGAACTATCTTTATGCCTTGAAAAAAGGTCAACAGCTATAGCATTCCAGTTTCCTAAGAAGTGCAAGGGTGTAAAGTGCCGAAAGTCAGATCTGTCGGTGTGGATATTAGACCGGACTTTAGACTTTAAATGGTTCTTAGGAACGTCTTGATTTTGTTGTTGTTGTTGTTGTTGTTGTTGTTGTTAACCAACTTGAAAAAAGATTCTTCATATGTTCATAAGTCCTGGAGAAGCTTTTGAGTTCCTTACATTAATACTTTTCCACCCCCACGTATACACATCCACATATATGTACATCCACACCCACATATCATGTAGAGTCCAAAATTCCTGCTTACTCCAAGTCAGTACTTCCCAGAATTTAAAAAAAAAAAAATACTCATGATGCCAATAACTTACTGAGTTACAGTTCATTTATGATGAGAGTTTATTATATTAGATAAAATAATATAGGATGCCCAGTTAAGTTTAAATTTCAGATAAACAACAAGTAATTCTTGAGTGTGAGTATGTCCCATGCAATATTTGGGACATACTTATGCTCAAAAATTGTTGTTTTATGAAATTCCAGTTTAACTGGTATCCTGTATTTTTAGTTGCCAATTCCAGCAACCCTACTCATCATTGTTGTACATATGCCATCTCTTATAACCCCTAAAGCCCACCCACCAAGGAAGTATTATGCTAATCTTACAAATAAGGAAACTGAGGCTCAGAGAGAGATAGTACACCAGAGCCTCCAATTACAGTCCGTACATGGTAGAATCAGGATGTGAAGCTAGATCCACCTAAACACAAAGACCCTGTGTTCATGCTTCTCAGGAAAACCAGTAATTGCTATGACTGTTTTGTTCAGACCAACATCAAAAGTATTCACGTTTTGGGGGTGCCTCGGTGGCTCAGTCATTAAGCGTCTGCCTTCGGCTAAAGTCATGCTCTCAGGGTCCTGGGATAGAGCCCTGCATCGGGCTCCCTGCTCCGCGGGGAGCCTGCTTCTCCCTCTCCCTCTGCCCCTACCCTCTGCTTGTGCTCTCTCTCTCACACACACTTTCTCTCTCTCAAATAAATAAATAAAATCTTAAAAAAAAAAAGAGTATTCACGTTTTATAACTAAGATTAGTAGACATGCTCTTGTAGTTCCCTCAGCATAGCTCTGCTGAGCCTTTTGGCAGCACCAGGTGGGTGCTGCTGGGCCCTCACAGCTCAGCCCAGAGGTCACCTTCTCAAGGAAGCTTCTCCGGCCATCCCAGGGAGAGCTGAGCACTCTGTGCCTCCCTTTTAGCACTTGTACAACAAGGAGCCTCTCCAGGGTCTGTCTCCCTCAGAAGACCAGGAGTTCCTGAGATAGGGGCTGTGTCATTTCTCCAGGGCCCCGCATGGGGGCAGAGCCTCAGGAAATGCTCAGACGTGCCTGGAGGATGAAGCACAGCTTCTGGGCATCAGATTTATTTACTTTTTTTTTTTTTTTTTTAAGATTTATTTATTTTACAGAGAGAGAGAGTGTGTGTGTGCGCAGGGGGAGTAGCAGAGGGAGAGGGAGAGAATCTCAAGCAGACTCCCCGTTGAGCGCGGAGCCCCATGCAGGGCTCCATCTCACAGCCTTGAGATCATGACCTGAGCGGAAACCAAGAGCTGGTCGCTCAACCAACTGAGCCAGCCAGATGCTCCTGGGCATCAGATTTAGATGAACTCTTACAATGTGTATGGGACCAACTGGGAAACAATGGGTCTCCTGGCTCTCTTTAAAAAGTGTCATCAGAGAACGACACTAGAAACAATGGCAAGGAAGCCAAAATCTCTTACCACTGAACTTGGGAACAACTCTCCCCATGACATTTCTTTTCATGGCCCCATTTTACTGTGACCTTTGACACTCGTGTGAGTTGTTATTGCACAACTATCTAAGAATGAATCAGCCTTAATTAACATCCATAAATAATGGATGGGAAAGAGGGGGAAGAAGAGAATTTGAGCCTCACCTTTCTAGCTCAGCAAAGTTCAAGCCAGTCATTTCTTTTTTTTAAAGATTTTATTTATTTATTTGACAGAGAGAGAGACAGCGAGAGAGGGAACACAAGCAGGGGGAGTGGGAGAGGGAGAAGCAGGCTTCCCACCGAGCAGGGAGCCCAACGCGGGGCTCGATCCCAAGACCCTGGGATCATGACCTGAGCCGAAGGCAGACGCTTAACAACTGAGCCACCCAGGCGCCCCCAAGCCAGTCATTTTAAAAAGTCAATTTTATGTGAAAAATGAAGTCATTTTATATGCTAAAGATACATGTGCTTGGCAGAGAAGAATGTTATTCCTTGAAGTACTTCCTTGAATATATTCCAGAGACTTTTTTTTTTTTTTTAATCACCTAAAAGTGGATGGTAATTCTAGTGAATAGAGGGCTTCTCTGTGTCCTTCCTCCTCTGTGCACAGACCTAGTGATTTCCAAGGGCACCCAATTAGATTACTGAAAAGAAATACGGTCTTTTTGTCCCTTGGCTGACCTGCTCGTCATCCCGAAGTGACCTCACGTTAGTGCCAATAAAGCATTATTTCACTGAGAACAGAAATACCCCCACCCCCTCAGGCCTTCAGTTGTCCAACCACAGTTCTGTAGCTCTTTTGCTGAAATATTCCAGATAAGAATAAATACGGGCCCATGCCCTTCCCAAAATGACACGTAGATGCTACAAAAAGGAGCTATTTAAACTAGTCAGTGTTTGAGGAATGACCGACAAACTCAGATTCTGATAATTTCTATGAAGACAAACAGACCTAAGCGGCAACTCTGCTTTGGCGGAAGCACGAATGTATGAAGGACCCACGCAGAGAAACAACGAATTCGTTCTCTCGTTCTGGGAAATGACTGACGCAGTGCGGTTTGTCACTCCACGTCCAGGACACAACTGTAAGTCACAAGGAAGTGTGTCTCCTGGTGGAGTCGCACACATCAAGCATGCGGTGTGGACGGTGTGTTGTTGTGCATCGGCGAGGCTGGGCCGTGGCGGGCACACTGTTGGCAGCTGTGTGCACGGGGTGGGGAGGGGGGCACCTACCATGGGTGAGGGCACCGGGGCCACTGCTGGGATCTGTCTCCCTGACCTTGGACAAAGCACCTCTCTCTGAGGCTCACTTTCCTCATCTGAAAATACCAATAATAATGGTATCTCCCTCATGGGCTATCGTGAGGGTGAGACTGTGGGTGAGTGACTTTGTCGCAGGCTAGCACCGTGCAGACACAACCGGTCAGTCCCTCTGGCTCTTCTCTTTGCCCGTCGGCATGCCTGAGATCAGTGGAACATTCGGAAGCTGGTGTGCATGTGGATGATGTTTCGGCTCAGACCACAGCTCCCTCCAGACAGATTTTCATGAACAATGTAGGTCATATTTACACAGGGACTCGGGCTTTCAAATGCCTCTCTCCTTCCCCTTCCTTCTCCTTGGCCCCCTTCCCGCCTTAGGTTCTTGAGGGAAACAGAAACCAAAGCACAAAAAACAAGGCCAGGCAAATGCTGTTGTAAGACCTTGGCCTGACCCCCACCTGTAGACTGCAGTGGGCCGGGCTGGCCCGTGAGGAAGATCCCTTCCACGTGGCCAGAGGCAGGCCTGTGGCCTCGGAGCAAAGGACCTCTTGCGTCCCTTCCCCTCCCAAAGCCCAAAGCCAGGTTTCTCTGGATCCGACCACAGTAACAGCCCAGAAAAAGGAGTGCGAGTCAGCGAAGAAGCAACACATTCAGAAGAGCATGTGTCCCTCACCTAGCCCTCAGCTGCTCCAGGCTTCCTCCTTTTAGGGGTGAGCGTGAGCCCCAGGACTCCTGGTCTCGATTAGCCCCAGCAGAGGAAAAGTCAGAAGAGTCCAGCTCAACCACCACACCTGGCTCAGAAGGTTAACTCGCTCAGTTCATTCAACGTGTATTTTATGGAGTCCCTATGATATGGTAGGCACTTGTCCCAGATGCCAAAGCCCCCTCACCCCCGACCCCTAGTTCAGAAGTCAACTAGTTACAGAGATAAAGAGGCCCTTGACCCCATGCCCTTCCAACTACTCTACTCTCAGAGCTTAAGTCCTTCCCTTGTCAATGGCTTTGCCCTCTACCCTGACCTGTGCTGGGGACAGGGTGTGAGAGAGGGGATGAGAGCGGGCAGAAGGGAGGTTTAAGCTTCCAGAGCTAGCAAGTCACAGAAGGCATCAAGAGACCGACGTTTTTGGCTGTTTCCTCTGGTTTCACGTTCTGAGATCAGAAAGCAGGGGTCCTGCTGACCCCGGTGGGGACTGCTCTCAGGAAGCCTCTTTTCTTGTGTAACTCCAGCCTCAGTGCTCCCCCTCAGTCCCGAGTAATCGCGGACCCTACATTCCTGTCGCTGGACTGTCCTCTGGCCGAAAGGAGAAAACTAGCATTTGGTCTGGACTGGAGAAAGCCTGTACTTGTTCGCTTTGGGAAATGATGTGCTTGCTTTACATCACAAGCGGGAAGAGTTTAGCTTAGGATTAGCTGAGGGCAGTCATAATCCACTCAAGCGTGGTGAGCAGAGCAGAGGCCCAAGTGCTAGAGACAACAACAAGATGCCCTACCAGATGCTTCCTTTCCAAGTCAACCCCAGATCACTGGTAATGCCAATGGAGCCTTTACAGTTATTCCTCGGAATTCCCACCCACTTACCGTCACCACCTTTAATAATTAAACCAACTTCTAGTAACATCTTCTTGTATTTTTTACTTCCGGGGTTTCAAAATTGAACTAATTTGGTTGACCAGGACCCTTTGTGCTTAACAAACAAAGGACAGAATTCACAGAGGAAGAAGGACCCCTCCCCCTCTCGTGCCCCGATCTCCCAGTACAGGTGTTTTCTTGCTTGGTCTATCACTAACATAGTCTCTCCATTTTCCAGAGGAGGACAAGCAGGTGTGATGCGAAGGTATCAGGTCATACTGCTACTTAGTGGCAGAGATCACAGGAGACCCCAGGGGCTGAACTTCAGTCTAGTGCCTTGGTTTTGTCCCCAAACACAACACAGCCTTCCCACAGACCTGGGCCGTCAGCTACTCTACCAACTAGCTGCTAGCATGGCAGAACCAGAGCCTGGATTTCTTGAATTGGCTGAAAAAATGTCATCAGTTTTTGGAAAGTTTCACGTTTTTGTGGCTTTTAAAAACTTTGTCTAGTCGGTAGATGAACAGCCACAGGTACTTTTGGCCAGGCCCTACTTCTTTGATGGTGTGGTAGCTGTGACTGTTTTTACGGCCTAAGAGGCACCCATTCCCCAATCGCCCCTCTTCCACCTACCTCTGCTCCAGACATGGCGCTCACCCTGATGACTGCTCCCAGGTTTCTGAGATTGTAATAACCACACTAAAAAGCTTCTTTCTTGGTGGCCGCCCTTCGCTCTTTGCATTAAAATCAACTTCTGCATCAGAGAGGTTCTACTTTTGGAACCTTATCCGGTCTTCTGTTTGGAATCAGGGCAGCAACAACTCTTCAGCCAGAAGGCAGAAGCCATGGGTTCTAAGTCCACCCTACTACAAATGGTCCGAGTGAACGTGGACACAATCATAGGCTATAGGTTACATAAACTACAGAATTCAGAAGTAGAATGGACTTTAAGGGCCTCGGTCCAAAAGCCTTGTTTTACAGATGAATAAACCAAGGTCCAGAGAAGTTCGATAATTTTCCCCACGTTTGGAAGTAGCCACCAATATTAAAAACATACACAGTAATTGGATTTCTGGTCAAGATGGTCAGTAAGTAGGTCCTTACTTTGACATACCTCGTCTGCTCAAATAATAATACGGTATTAAAAAAAGACAAGACGGGAAGGCCTCAAACACAGACTACATATCCCATGAACTGGAAGAGAAGAGTAGCATGGAGCAGGGAGAGGGGCTGCTGCTCCCGACCAGGAAGCAGCACAGGTGATGGGGCCCACAACCTCCGAAATTTAACAGGGACTAAAAATGTTCCGAATGGGATGAGAGATTAGTGATTTACTGCTTGAAACCAGGGTCTGGGGTTTCAAAGGATGAAATAAACTGCTGCACACCCACTCTCAGGAAACATGGCCTAAGAGGAAGCGGCCAACAGGGGGTCAGGGGGCAATGAGCCTTGGGAATCAGGAGGACAATGCTGAGGACCAGGAGTGGCTCAGTGATACAGCACACCCCCAAATATTGTTATAAGATGTGCTTTGGGACTGGGAATCTCCGTTGCAGCAACTTCAGGTGCGGACAGAAAGACTGAAAGGAGAGGAGAAAAAGCAGGCATAAACACACACAACTTCTATGCCAAACAAGTGTGCCAAACACATTTCCAAAAAGAAATCTAATGCTAGGAAAAGAAAAACAAATAAGTAAAATCAACAATGTGAACATGAATTCATTCAGGATGAAATGAAAATTAATTTCACGCTACAAGCTGACAAAGACTTAAAATAAATGTTCAGAATGACCAAAGAGATAAACTGAAGATTAACCTTCAGTTTTAAGAGAACAAAAAAAGGTAAAACAGAAATAAAACAGGTGGATATGAAAAACAACCAATTAGAAGTATTGGAAATTATTTTTAAGTAATCACTGAAGTTTTTAAAGAGTAGTCATGAATTAAAAAAAACAAAACAAAATCACCTCACCCCTCACCAGATTGGAGTAGTAAGAACATTACTCAGAAAGCAGTATTGAGAGGGGTGCCTGGGTGGCTCAGTTGGTTAAGCATCAGACTCTTGATTTCGGCTCAGGTCATGATCTCAGGGTCGTGAGATCAAGCCCCACGTCAGCTCTGCTGGGCATGGAGCCTGCTTATGATTCTCTCTCTCCCTCTCCCTATGCCCCTCCCCCTCTTTCCCTCTCTAAAAAATAAATGAATAAAAAAGCAGTATAGAGAGACAAAGGGTTAAAAAAATATAGAAAGCAATGAAGAGGCTCGGGGATCAATTTACAGGTGAAGAGATGGAAAGGATCCCACACACATCTAACAGGAGTTCCAGTAGACGGGAATGGAGGAAATGGCAGAGAAATAATATTTAAAGAAAGAAAAATCAAGACGTTTCCAGAGCTGGGAAAAGACATGAGCTTTGAGGTCTACCCTCTCATATAGAACAAAGACAATTCCACACTTATACTTCAGAATATCAAAGATAGAGAGAAAACCCTAAAAGCTATCAGAACCTACAGATCAACACAAGAAAAGGGCAGACGATCCAACAGAAAAAGGGGGGAAGATTCAAACACACATGTCACGAAAGAAGATGTGTAATGGCCATTTGGAAGGGTGCTCAATTTCATTAATTATCTAAGAAATTCAAATTAAAACCACAATGAAATAACACACTACAAAAATGGTTAAAGAAAAAAAGACAGTTAAAACCAAGTAGAATGTCAGCCAAATGGCACTTCCACATACTGTCGTCAGGAGTGTGAATTGGTACAACTTCTTTGGAAAAATGTTTAACAGTGAGTACCAAAACCTAATGCATGGACACGCTATGACCTAGTAATTCCACTCCTAATGGAATTGTATACAGATTTAGAAATGCATATGTATGTTCCCCAAAGGCACAAGAACACTAATAACAGCACCATGCTAGTAGCCAAAAACTTGAAATACACTAATGTCTATCAAGAGATGAATGGGTAAATTATGGTATATTCATGAACTATTAATATAGTACAATGAGAGTTAATGAACCACAACTCATGAAACAACACCAATAAACCTCACAACATAGTGTTGATCGAAAGAAGCCACAGACCAGAAGAAAATATTTGCAAAACACTCATCTGATAAGGAATCTGTATCCAGATTACATAAAGAACCCTTCCTTACACATCTCAGTAAATGGAAGACAACCCACTTTTGGGCAAAGTATGTGAACAAGTACTTCAAAAAAGAAGAGACAGGAATAGTGGTGACCCTCTAAAAGATGTGGAAAGAATCTGAGAAGATGCCAAATGATGGCATAATTTTTTAACTTTCCCCAACCCATCGCCTCCCATAAACACAGAGCAGCAAAAATTTTAAGACCAAACACCCCACAGACAACATCTACAACACAAGTTGGTGAAATATCCCCAAGAGTTCCCCAAAGTGAGACGGTGGGACAAACCACCCAAGGCCCATACCATATGAGCGTCACCTTTATGGGAAGCCATGGGGCAGCTGATGGAAGGGGGGAACCCCAGAATCACCCATGATCACTCACTGAAAGCACAGGGGGCCAATATCCCACAGCAGCCAGACTGTAGCTGGGTTACCTTCAGCACTGAAAGGGACTGAGCAGGGGCCCTGTGAACCCTCAAACCTCCCCTGTTGACACTCCCTTCTAGGACATGGCCCCGCTTAGAGGAGAACGTCCTGGGAATAAAAATCCATACCAAGGAGAACAGGAATGTAAAGCGTAAAGGAAGGAGAAGGTCCAGACGAAAATGGGGCCTGGAACTGAGTCAGGACAGCTCACAAAGGGCAAGGGACAGCCCGTCCGACCAACTCCTCCCCCTGCCTCCCCCGCTTCCGTAGCCAAGGTTCAGGAAAATGAATTAGCAGCAGATGTATAGGAAAATCCCACTCATCAGTGCACAAACTCTGAGACAATGCCAAACACTGCTGGTCTGCAGGCTACGCTTCAAGTGGTCATCCCCGGGAGATCAAGTTTTTGTGTTCAGGGCCTCAGATTGGGAAATACTTTCTAGCAATGCCTAGTATGCAGCGGGACTCTACAGACATAAAAAAACTGGGTAGTCATGCGGTGTTTGCTATAACTCTCATTGTCATTGCAATGGGAATCAAAATGGAACATTTATATGACGGCGTGGGACAGAGATCATGGATATGGCGTAGCATACTCAACTCGCAGTAAACTCTTGCCTTTTTCACCCCCCCTTAGAAATCATCATGGAGATCTGGTGGGGCATCTGTCAGATGCCACTGCGGTGTGCTCAATGAGCCTGGCTTTATGGACTCAAGGGGTGAGTTATGGGAGTGAGGCTCTAAGAGCCCATAGAAGTGGCTGCTTTACTGAATGAAGGAATGGAAGGGAGAGTAAGCACACGTTATAACTATCGTTCCCATTATCTTGGAGCTGAAATGATCTAGAATCTCCAGCACGGCCTGAATTGTGCTGTGCTTTGAAATACTACAAATACAATTCTAAGGGATGGTTTGTCAATACCACAAGCAATTAACCTGCCCCTCCTGGTTAACTCGGAAAGCCTTTACATCAGGTGCGTGGTGCAGGCACCTGGGCCTGGGGAGATAGAAGGAAGCGATTTGTCTTGGGAAAGGTCATGCGAAAAACTTGGATGACACTTTGTCTCCCTTTTGTTCCTGCTGAGCGTGCAACTTCTTGACCTCAGCAGCTACAGCCCATGGCTACAGAGAAGGACAAAGGATGGAAGCATTTTTATTGCACCGGTGAGCAGAGTCAAGAGATTTATGTAGTTTATCATCAGAGTGCATTACTCAGACAATCTGCACACCCAGAGTGCCCCATATGAACTAGGTCAAAATTCTACTTTATCACTGATAGAACAAACACATCTGAATAGAGCTTGAAGTGTTAAAAAAAAAAAAAAGGCACTTTCACTCTCAACCTCATTTCTTCATCTGTAAAATGGGTTTCACAGTACCGACTTCACAGTCCGTAATGGAGATTAGGTGGAGCCACAGTGAAACACCTTCTATAGTACACGGTAGGCGTAGACATTTCCCTTACCCAATGGCAATGACTATTTTACACATGATTTTATAGGGAACCTAGTTAACACCAGGTACATTATCAAGTATCTTGTTACATTATGACTTTGTAACAGGAGATGGCTTTTCTCCAAAGACGAGACATGACAAATCCATGTTTGGGCAAATACTAACAAATGCATGGCCTTTTATCTACGGTGGTGCTTGTAACATCCTTAACAACCAGAGCTTTTATTTTTATTTTTAAAATATTTTATTTTTATTTATTTGAGAGAGAGAGCATGAGCACAAGAAAGGGGCAGAGGGAGAGGGAGAAGAAGGAGCTCGATGTGGGACTCGATCCCAGGACCCTGGGATCATGACCTGAGCCGAAGGCAGACACTTCACTGACTGAGCTACCCAGGCGTCCCTATAACCAGAGTTTTTAGTCCTGTTAAAACAAACAAACAAACAAAAAAACAGTTCTCTGAAGCTCATATAGGGCCCACAGGCTGGAGGGAAGTCTGGCTAGGCTTCTATTTTTTCAAGAGTGAGACTGAGAACAGCTAGACTTGAAAAGCAAGTACTACTTAATCTCCTCCCTCCAGCTGGTGACTGAGGCAAAAATCAGCACCACCCGTCTGAAAGAGTTCCGCGGCGCTGGCTGCTTTTCTCCATTTCCTGCATGACAAAGACCTGAAGACCTGCAAGCCGGCTCTTGCAGGATCCCAGCTGCTTCTGGTTCCCTATCTGTGCCTGGGAGTTTCGTGGCCTGGTTCTCCCTCAGCAAGGAAAAGGCAGGGGATGGTTTCTCATTCATTCCTTCAATCGTCTGCCCCCAAATGCTCAATCTCTCCTCAGTCATCAGCAGGGCAGTAGCGAGAAAAGCTGTGAAGCCCAATTGCTTTTTTCCCCACCATGGACAGAACTCGGGGTGGGTTAAGGAGACTACAGAACAGTCAAGCTGGAAAACCGGGCTCTCCTCCTCATCTCCCCAACACAAAGAGCGACAGCAAGTTTCAGGGAGCAATGCCACAGACAGGAAGAGCACCCTCTTGTCCCACACCGAGACTAGGGTTCGCACCTCCTCAGGAAGGCAAGGGCAAGGACAGAAATTGTAAGGAAAAGAGACTAATGCTGGTCTCTCAGGGGAAGAGCAAAAACTAGTGTCCTTCCTATCTCCAAGGAAGAACGCTTCTGAGCAATTACATAGAACTGCCTCATCTGGATGTATCCAAAGACATATTTCACCAGTATATAGTTGTATAATTTATATCGAAACTGGAGTTTTGTTTTACAGAGTATTTGTTGAAAAAGTTTCCCAAAGCACCCATATTGTTCATGTTTGGTCCAAAGACAATCAGAGCCAAGTTTGGCAGGATGAACTCTAATGAAAAAAGCAGAGATCATCTACAGATTTTCATCCCAGCTTAATTTTTCCGTATTAGCTATTTCAGAAATCATATACAATATTCTAACAGCATTTTCTCATTATACTAGGAGTATTATTTAGTTTAGAAGGCCATCATTTTAATGAACAAATATTTGTTCTCCCAGTTCATCAAACAAAAGGGTGTACATGAATGGCTTGGGTCTAAATAATGGCTTAGAATCTGGGCATAGTACATGGAAGTTGCTGAATTGAGACCAGTTTTAGAATAAAAATGAAGAATCCTTCTATCTTAAAATGTATTACTTCAGTAATGACAGTTTTTTTTGTTTTTGTGTTTGTTTGTTTTTTAGGTAAACTCTATGCCCAACATGGGACTAGAACTCACGATCCCGAGATCAGGAGTCACATGTTCCATGGACTGAGCCAGCCAGGCGGCCCAAACTGTTAAAGCTCTAAAGGTTAACCTCTTCCCAGGTTGCCAGATAGGAAGCTCAAACTACAAGTCTTTTAACCAGAAGAACATGACATGGATGGGGGGGGGGGTGTGCGTGTGGAATTTCCTCAAAAATACCAACTACACACACACACAGACACACAATAAAAACAGCTTAACAGATTGATGTGAAGGTGCTTAAGAGTGGACTCGGCTTTGAGGTGAGTGGAAGGAAATGCTAAGGGAGTGAGAGACAAAGAATTACCAGGAGGAAACACAGTAATGCTGGGAAGTAAGTTCAGGACAGCTAAATACAGGCAAATTGTATGGTAATGGGAATATTTATTTTCATCTTCCATTTGGCATAAGACAGTCCGAATTCCAAGGATCACTAATAAACACCACATGAAATACCCATCTTAGAGAAATATGTTCTGGTTTGGTTGTACGTGACTCCCAAGTATTTAAGGGCATGCATCAGTCCTGTGGTTTACAAAAGGAAAGCAATCTAATAAAGATATAAAAGTTGATTATGCCTGGAAAAAAAAAACAGCTCTTTTTTCTTTATAAGTGGAGTTTTGCTTTCAGTGTTAAAATTATGATCAAGACTATATACAAAATTAGTATCAAGTGAATGATTATGTATTGGAGAGCAGAAACTTCAAAATGAGAACATGACTATAAAAAAGTGAGTACAATGCACTGCACACATCAAATTGTAGATTAGACAGAGAAATGGCTAATGTCGATAGGCTGTTTATTAAGTGATGAAAATGTCAGAACCAATAGTCATTTAAGTTTGGCTTAACTGAGTGATTTGGTCACCTAGTCTGAATGACCTCTTGTTAGCCAAAGATGATTTTTTGATGTTCAACTTTTTATATATCCCATCCTAGAGAAGACCTCTAGTTTTTATCATGAAATTCTTCAGTTTCAGGCATATCCTAAATGGGAATAACAGCACCAGAATAATAACACAATCTCTGTAGTATTAGCAAAAATGGACCACACTTGCCCTCCATCCTGAAATACTATCAAGATGATTATATGGTCCTATTTTAACAATAAAATTAAATACTTCCTATAAAACTTTCATAGTCTAGGAGAAGTTTGTGAATCAAAAATTATTCAGTCAATGTGTCAGACACCAAGTAAATTTGTTTTAAGGTCTTCTGAGATAATCCCCTTGAAAGAACAAGGTTCATTCAATTTTATACACCTATAGACTGAGTCTAATGTTTGTTCATAAAAAGTACTCAACAAGTATTGACGAACTGACAATATTAATTTGTGACAAATAATCTGGATCAAGAAAAGTCCTGAAAAGAAAACACAGCAGTTAAAATAAATCACTCATTCAAGAATAATAAGATATTCAAGAATGGTTATTTTACAGAAAATTTAAAAATCCCCACAATACTGTAAGTTTCCAGAGTCAAGCATGCAATGGAATGGTGAATACTGAATTTTATGTCAGTGGTTACCTTGAGGCACAGAACACAAAAAAGACCTCAACTGTTCTTACTTGAATCTAAGTCACATGTTACAATGTTATTCTGATAAAACAGAATGATGCACATGAATGCTTGTTATATTATTCTCTTCTTCTCCGGCCATTTACAAATTAAAAAGAAAAAGAAAAAGTAAGATAACAACAGCCCATTGCAGGAACAATCAGCAGTGTATTGGTGCATCAGCAGTATGTCCCAGCTAATGACCTATTTTATGGATGCAATTAATTTGAAGATCAATGATCAACAGATGAGATCAATGATCAACAGATGATATATGCATCTTTTATAATTTCAATATGTAGTTGTGAGATTTCTTATTTAGATTTTTAATAAAATGTATTTCCATTTTTCTTAAAGAAGTGGAAATTTACTTGAGGAAATTTCTAATAGAAGAAAATTGCCTTGTAGTGCCTGATTTTGTCAAAGCTGCTCGAAGTTCCAACCTTTCACCATCAATTACTGATTGTGTATCAACACAGCAGAAAAGACCTGAGAGTAAAGTCACAAGAATTCTGTTTATTATTATAGCAAACACTTTCACGGCATTTGACAAAACTCAGAAGTATCTCTTTGAAATGGGTTCAGATCTGTGAAACTAAGCTATCAGGATAAAGTCTTTACTGAGGGGGAAAAAAAAAAGAAGAATGGAAAAGCAATAACCAAAAGATACATTTCACATAATAGCAAAATATAAAAATAGAAGCAAAGTGATAGAATGAAAAAAATTACGAAGCAATGGATTTAAGAAACTCTGATTCTATCCGTCTTCCTTGTTGCTAATGGTCCTCTTTGTCCTTGCATTGTTATAAATGTAAAACAGGTAGGATAATAATTTAGGAAAGGCCTTGCAAGACCTACTAGGAGGTTAAAAGGAATTATTGAAAAAGTGTTCAAATACTTTATAAATACTATTAACAAAAATATCTATTTTATTATACTTTTTGCCTTCCTTCAGTGAAGGTGTCCTTTGAAAATCGCACTCTGTTTCTTAATATTGTTTCAAATTCTTAACTAGAGAGAGGTCAGCTTTCTTCCAAAGCAACAGTCCCGGGCCCCACACTATTTCTGATGAAGACCGACGATACCAGAACTGCCATCTGAGGGAAAGACGGAGAAAGGCATCACAACTGGAAGTTCCTACGCTTAGTCCCGTCAAGTTAATGACCATCCAAATGACACACGTTGTGACTCCAGCACTTTCAAGTATCATTTTGAAATCATATTCTATCTCAGTGTGAGACTTCTTAAATAAATAGGATCTTAATTTCTGTAAATGTTTGCAGTACCAGCTATTTCTTTAAGTAGAATTTTTTCTCCTAAGAGAGCTGCTCCAGTGAAGAATAGTGTCCTACACATCCATGTCCGGATTCAAAAAGAAATTCAACATTTTTCTGTGAAAAGACAGAAATACTCAAGTATTGTGAAAGCTTTCTGTAACCGTGGATTGCCACCTATTCCAAGCATGTAATCACTCCCTATGAATCACTCCCCGATGAATGAAAAACGTTCTCCAGTTACTCATAGCTCATCAGACGTGTTGTTCACCTTTGGTAATTGGCACTCTTCACTGGTATGACAGTTCTGAAGGATGTCCTTGTAGTGGTCCTTTAGATCCTCGTACAAGGAGGCAGTTTCTTGTGAGTGAGCCAATGGTAACACCTTCTCATTCAACAGCATCTGCACTCGGAATTCCTCCTTGGGAGTCTTAGCATTCTTACAGTGGTAAAGCACGAATATTAGGTTCGAGGCATAGGGCACAATGTGGCCACTTCGGAATTTGCGATGCAATTGTTCCTTGTAATTGTAAGCTGTTAGGGGCTCCTTATCTTTGAAGTAGCCCATGAGAGAGAGCAGTGGAAGAAGGGTCTCTGCGTGACCAAACTGAAGGATGACTGGAGAGGAAATTGGCTGAGACCTTAAAAAACAAATGGAGAAAAAATATGTATATAGATCCATGTCACGGAAGATAGTATCTACGGTAGTGAGAAGCAGTGTACAATGTTCTCATCTTTTTTAATCTTTATATATGCAACTCAACAATATGGCTAAAATTCTCTGTGGCAAAGAACTGAACTGTTTATACTCAAAGTTAAGTCCCAAATTCAGGATCACTGTGGTATTGCAAATTCACCTAAAACACTGCACACTTGCTATTCTTTAAGTTCACAGAGAGAAGAGAGTTTTTACTAGGAGGTTAAGGAACTTGAAGCAGATATGTATTTCAAAATTGTATTGCTTTTCCATGAATGAAACTGAGCAAACAGGCAATATCAATTATTCCAAGGAGGTCTTCTGAATGAACTTCAAATGCTATTTTATCTGTATCTAGGAAATAAGGACAAGCAATATTCAGTAAATTTCCTGGTTAAGACCAGTAAATTTCCTGGTTAGAACCTAGTTAGAACCAAGGTAATTCATATAATCCTTCAATGTTTTACGAGACCTGACTTGGGCACTGAATTTGGAAGAGAGCCACAAAACGGGAGGGATGCAACCTATTCTAGCTGATTTTACTGTGTTTGTGGTTGAGAGCAGAGTTTACACAATGCCGGAAGTACAACAGCTTTCAACACTACAAGCCAGGTCACCTTTCTTTAATTGCAAGTTTTCTATGTCTTTTTTTTTTTTTTTTTTGGTAAAGGCTTTTTTAAAATAAGCAGCAGCAAATGACTGCTTAGTCTTTCCCCAACTTCAATAGGAAGAATATGACTTTGTTCTTAAACATAATTTATAAATCTATTCAAATACAAGTAACCGTCTGACTTCTTGCTGCCACCCCACACATGAGACTAACCAAGTTAGTGCTGGGTTTTCTGGGAGGACAGCAGAATCTGCAGCAGAGTCCCCACAAAAGACAGATGGAACTAGAGAGCAGGTCCAAAGCCCAAGGGAAACATTTACAAAAAACTGTACGGAAAAGTTTTCTCAGTGAATCACCAAGAGCCTCAAGACCTGAATATTAGTATCGGTGTCCATGTGGAAGAACGCAGAGGGAAGCCACACAGCATGCTGAGAGATCTAATATTCATTTGGTGAGTGCAAGAGAGGACTAGCACAGGCCTCTCCTGTGGCTGCAGAAATCTAGCCCCTGTGAACTCTCGCAACAGCCACTCCAAGGCCCCATTCCAGGACAGAGGCCACAGACACGAGAAACTGCTGGGAGCGGGCTCAACACTGAGCTGGACGGGGACAGTAAAGACCAAGGGAAAAGCAGGTTGGCATAAAAGTAAGGGGAGGGGACCAGAGTCAGAAAATGTCAGAAAGGAACCCAGCAGACCTTTGAACAGCACACACACGTAACACCAGAAAGAGAGGTCCATGAGGTTAGAAAACAATCTGACATGAGGCTTCTTCTAAATATTCAGGGAAACCAAATTCACATTAAAATGAGCAACAGAAAAGTAAACCGAAGAATAGGGAGCAGAAAAACATCCCTATAAAAAATAAAAATATAGAGTACTAGAAATACATACTCAAAAAATACACAGAAGCTGTAACATACTATTATACAATCATCCACTATTCTGAGATTAATATTCTCTAAAAGGGAAATTTTAAAGCCATTCATCAACAGGTGACTGTAAACCCCTCTTCTTAACTGATATATCCTAATTAGGTCCTTTAAAGTATCTAAAATCTGTATTTTGGGCGCCCGGGTGGCTCAGTCGTTAAGCGTCTGCCTCCAGCTCAGGTCGTGACCCCAGGGTCCTGGGATCGAGCCCCACATAGGGCTCCCTGCTCGGCGGGAAGCCTGCTTCTCCCTCTCCCACTCCCCCTGCTTGTGTTCCCTATCTCGCTGTGTCTCTCTCTGTCAAATAAATAAATAAAATCTTTAAAAATAAATAAATAAATAAATAAAACCTCTATTTATTTCCTAGAAGCATCCCCTTAGGCCCAAAGTTACAAAGCAGTATCATTCAGAACACAATTATATTTGGTTTGACCTGCGTAACTATTTTTAAATTTTGCAGTATTTGTCAGTATACAAAGACAGGGTGATTTCAGATTCTTAAAAATCCAGATTTTTTGCTCCTCCTGAGACCCTGAAAGATCTGACAACATATACTCCCATAAGGCAATAACCAGCTGAACAGGAATAAGGGTTACTCCAGAGAGGACATACAGCACCCTGTCTAACCAAGAGTGGATTCATTTGTTACTTGCCTTGCCTTTATGCATTTGAGTATATGCAAGTCAAAGCTAAGAACACCACTGTCATAGTGTAAATATAATGGAATTTAATAGTAGTAACAAATTAAAGAAAGTACGTAATGTAAAAATACAGTTGACCCTTGAACAATGAGGGGGTTAGGGACGCCAACCCTCTGTGCAGGCAAAAATCTGTGTATAAAAAGTAGGCTCCATGCCCAATGTGGGGCTCGAACTCATGACCCTGATCGCACCGTCCACAGACTAGGCCAGCTAGGCGCCCCCCGTGTAGAACATTCTGACTCCCCCAAAACTTAACTACTGATAGCCTGCTGTTGACTGGAAGCCTTACTGATAACATAAACAGTTGATGGACACATATTTTGTATGTTTTATGTATTATATACTGAATTCTTACAATAAAGAGAAAAGAAAATGTTATTTAAAAAAATCATAAGAAAGAGGAAATACATACACAGTACTGTGAATTTATTAAAAAAAAAATGCACATGTAAACGAACCCACAGTTAAAACTTGTGTTGTTTGAGGGTCAACTGTACTGGTTTACATTTCAAGTCCTCCCACCAGAGGAAGCAAGCCCAAAGCCAGGCACAACCCTCAGCCTAATGCTCCATTACTGCGGTCTACGGGATCCATCAGGATGGGCAAGAGGTCAGGAAGGGCAGCAGCAACACCCCCGTGGTCTCACAGAAAGACCCAACTGACAGAGGAACTCCAACAAACTGGGAACAGGATGTAAGACAATATACAATACGAAATAGTCTAGTTTCAACAAGTTACATCAAAATGATTAATGAACGACTTTACATTCTTTTTTTCTCTCGAGTCTTCAAAATGTAGTGTGTACTCCACACTTACAGCACATCTCCATTCAGACCAGCCCCCTTTTCAAGTGCTGAATAAACCACATGGGGCTGGTGGTACTGTGTCAACAGTGCAGGACAGACAGTGGTGTAGACAGCCAGACATACTTAGACTAACAGTCAATCAAACAGAGAGAAAAGACAAAAGAAAGATACAAGACAACAAACACACATATAAGAAAAATGTACATTGGGGGAAAGGGAAGAAACCAACAAGGCTATGTACAAATCATGAGAGAAGTTCTAGTAATTACATCCGAGCTACTGAAGAAAATTTAATTAGGTTGTGACCCAAATTTAAGTTTTAAACCTGAAGGTTCTTTAGGTTTATATATAAAAAGCAATAAATTTTATTTTCCCTTTTGACTTGCTTTATTGTTAAAATCAGCTATTTTTGAGAAGAAAGTTGAGGAAAACTATGCTTTAAAAATACTTAATAGTAGTTTTATGGGAAATCAAATAAGTTTATATATTAATTCACATAGAGAGCTATATCAGCAAAAATAAATGTCTTCTGCCATTTGATATATCTAAATTTTAAAAAAATTTATTTTACGTTTATCACAGGATTATTTACAATAGACAAGATATGGAAGCAGCCCAAGTGTCCATCAACAGATGAATGGATAAAGATGTGTTATGTACATGTGATGTATACATATAATGGTATATCATTCAGCCATAAAGAAGGACGAGATCTGGCCATCTGTGGCAACAGGGATGGACCTAGAGTGTATTATGTTAAGTGAAATAAATCAGACAGATACTGTATGATTTCACTCATATGTGAAATTTAAGAAACAAATGAACAAACAGAAAAAAAAAGATAAAAACAGACTCCTGAATACAGAGACAAACTGGTAGTTAGTTGCCAGAGGGGAGGTGGCTGGGGATTATAGATGTGACAGATAAAGTGGATCAGGAGGTACAAACTTCCAGTTACAAAATAAATAAGCCATGGAGATAAAAAATACCGCATTAGGAATATAGTCAATAAGATAGTAATAATGTTGTTTGGTGACAGATGGTGATTACACTTATCATGGTGAGCACTGAGTAATGTATAAAATTGTTGAATTAATATGTTGTACACCTGAAACTAATATAACACTGCATGTTAATTATACTTCAATAAATAATTTTTAATTTTAGAATTCTAGGCAAATAGTAAGAAAAAGTCTAATCTTCAAATAAATGCTAGGACTACTATCTTCCTATACAGATCAATCTTTATTACAGAAGCTGGCAACACAAAAAATTATATTCTTAAAGGTCTGGTTAAATTCCCCAGTATAATAATAATAGCTTAAGACAAGGATAACTACGGATTATGGGGTGAAAACTAATGTTACCTTCCCCAAAACAGTTTTAAAAACTAAAAACACTAATTTGCTTAGAAATCCAAAAGTGCCTGTAGAAAATAATGAACTTACAAGTATTTGTAGGTTGGATTTTCTGCAATAATCAGACAAAAATATTTTAGGTTTATGAGCTAACACCCAGTACAAAGGAGAAATGAGCACAGTCTCCCTGGTGATCATTTCTGTCTACGCTTCCCCTCTGTGCTGCACACACAGCAGGTGCTCTTACAACTTCAGAGGAAGCAGCTGCTTGGTACTGCCCGTGTTCACACAGCAGGGCCTCACACAAAACAGATGCACCCAACTCTCCAAAACAGAACAAAGAGGACCAAAGATCCATTTGGTTATCTTGTTTAGATGTCAAAGGTCGAATCATTCCCTGCCAAGTGCCAGGTACCATGCTGGTTTGTTTTGTTTTTGGAAGGGTGGTAAGGTGAAAGAAAAAAACAAACAAAAAAACAAATAAAAGCTATTCCTGGGTCTTGCAGACTAGCACTTGTGTAAGTGTTAGGGGCACCCATGGACGGTGAGCAGGAGAGCAAGCCCTCCTGTCCCGGGAGGAACTTGCCACGCTCTGCGGAGGAAGAGGGGTCTGAGCAGGGTGACAAATGCATTCCCAGGAAGTCTTACAGTGCAAACGCGGCCCACTGTGGCTCCAGGGAAGTGTTACGGTCGCTTTATCCTAGGACTTGGATGTTACCATCCCCTGTTCACAGATGAAAACACTGAGGTTAAACTTACTTACCTAAGCTATCTCTGAACTACCAATTAAAGTCACTACAAAAACACCCATTCACTACTTTGCTTCATTCACACTTGAAAAAAAGGATCCCTTCGTGGACTATATATAAATCAATCATAAATGTGTGTGCACAAATCTTTATTGGGCATACAGTAAGAAGACACTTGATTGGTTTGGTTTATGGCTTTTTGGAAATGTCCAGAAAGCAGACTATTAAAAATCTGGCTTAGAGAAATTTTATCTCGTAAAGAAAAAGCTTATAAAATAGATAAGAATACTTTATATTTTGGGCGCCTGGGTGGTTCAGTCGTTAAGCGTCTGCCTTCGGCTCAGGTCATGATCCCGGGGTCCTGGGATCGAGGCCCGCATCGGGCTCCCTGCTCCGCGGGAAGCCTGCTTCTCCCTCTCCCACTCCCCCGGCCTGTGTTCCCTCTCTCGCTCTCTCTCTCTCTCTGTCAAATAAAAATAAATTAAAAAAAAAAAAAAAAAGAATATATTTTATAAAATATGCTACCAACATGAACATAAAGTTGAAACCCTAAAGTTGCCAAAAAAAAAAAAAAAAAAACTCTAAGCACTTTCATGTTCCATACAATTTAAAAAATCTTTCTTCTTGATTTTTGCATTTCAAAAAGAAAATTCAGTGCTCACTAGATGTCTAGGTTGGGTTAAGGGTAAAAAGAATTTAGCACACTCTTAAGTTAAGAGATCTAAAAGAACGCTGAGTATTTTTTGCACTAATTAAATTATAGCTCACAATATAAATCATAACTTTTTCTTCACTACTTTATTTTTCCTAGCCAAACTCAATTTAGTAATCCTTAATGGTTCCGGTGTTAAAACTAAATATAATAAAGCAGTCTTCTTCAAGGCCCCCCAAGAAAGTAGCAGTAAAAAATCTAACTCATAATTACGAAGTATAAAATTCAAAAGCACTTAACCAATAATTTTTCAGCCTTTTTATACTTTATAGTTCAAGTCAGGGATCCACTAAGAGCTACGAATGTCAGAATGCTTTTCTCATAAACAATAACTAAGCAATACGTAAAGTGATTTTTACTTTACTGTTTGAAACTCTACCAAAATATCAAAATCTGGATATACGTGTGTGTGTGTGTGTATAAAAACTAACTAGAACTTTACCGTTTCTAGTCAGTAAGGAGCTTAGAAACTGCCACTTCACAGTAACAAAGAACTGAACAAACTGAAAAATCAACAAGTCTTCTTAGATCCATCAGAGAAGTTCACAAGGCCAAGTGTTGCTCCCCGGACAGGAGAGACAGACAGGTGGGCACAGAGCATCACCATGTACAAGAACAGAAACTTCCAGGGAAACCAGGGTGGGGTAGGAAAACCTAAACTGTAACTGACAAATTGCTACAGGCTCAGTGTGGACAGGTCGGAGTTAAAAACTCCGAGGGACCGCAGGGAGCATCCACACTCAGTGAGTTTACCTCCAGGAACCATCTGCAAGATGCCAGAACTTTCTGCTTCTCTTAACAAGGCCTGCCCTCAGGAGAAACTGTTTTTGCAGAGCCTAACCTGCCTCAGGGAAGGGAAGTACCCAGCTCTAGCCACCTCCGACCATCCTGTGCCACCGGAGGAGGGGGGAAAGACTACTGGGAAGCACAGATGCAGTTCACGAGCCTTATCACAAGACTCCGAATGCGCCCTCCCCACACACACCCCATCACTACATTACTAATGGCTGTTTACCACAGTTCTTTTTACGCAGTACATCATGTCCACTTTAAACAAAAATTGACAAGGCATACTAAAAGGCAAAAAAACCCCACTGCTTAAGGAGACTGAAAAAGTATCAGAGCCAGAATCAGATATGGCAGATATGGTGGAATTACCAGGCCAGGAATTTTGTAAAACTATATGATTAATACGTAAGGGCTTTAAAAGAAAAGCTCAATAACATGCAAAAATAGATGGCTAAGTTAAACAGAGAGGTGGAAATTCTAAGAAAGAATAATAAAAGCACTAGATATTAAAAACATGGTACAGAAGTGAGGAATGTGTTTGTAACCTGGACACAGCTCAAGAAAGAATCTCTGAGCTTGAGCATATAACAACAGAAACTTCCTAAACTGAAAAGCACAGAGAATAAAGACTGAAAAAAATAGAAGACAATATCCAAGAACTGTGGGACAGAATATCTAAGAACTGTGGGACAATTTTTTTTTTTTTTTTTTAAAGATTTTATTTATTTATTTGAGAGAGAGAGAGCACAAGAGCGGGGAGCGGGAGAGGGAGAAGCAGACTCCCTGCTGAGCAGGGAGCCCGATGCGGGACTCGATCCCGGGACTCCAGGATCATGACCTGAGCCGAAGGCAGTTGCTTAACCAACTGAGCCACCCAGGCGCCCAGAACTGTGGGACAATTAAAAAAGGTTTGATTAGCATGTGTAATGGGAATACCAGAAGAAGGGAGAGACGGAAAACGAAGCAATCTTTAAAGCAATAATGAATGAGAACTTCCCCAAATTAATGTTAGATCCTAAAACACAGATCCAGGAATCTCAAACACCAAGCAAATAAATTCCAAAACAAAACAAAACAAACAACCCCCCCATACCTAGGCATACCATATTCAAAATTCATAAAATCAAAGACAAAGAAAAAAATCTTGAAAGAAGCCATGCAAGCAAGGCGGTGAAGTAAAATATTTATGTGTTGAGAGAAAAAACCCACCAACCTAGAATTTTATGCCATGCAAAATTATCCTTCAGAAGTGACAAACAGAAATTGAGGGAATTTGTTGCCAGTGGACATGCCTCACAAGAAATGTTAAAAGAAGTTCTTCAGAGAGAAGGAAAATGTTATAAGTCAGAAACTCAAAGCTACATAAAGAAAGAACACTGGAGATGAGTAAGTGAAGGTAAAACAAAAACATTTACATTTTTTACTCTTAACTGACCTAACAGATAACATTTTGTTCAAAATAATAGCAATAAGGCACTTGATTATGTATGCATGGACACGTGCATGCACACACACACTATGTATGTTTCTGTGTAAGTAAAATGAATGACAGCAATGATACAGGGACAGGAAGGAAGAATTAGAAATATTTTGTTATTATAAGGTACTTGCTTATTTGAAAATAGACTTAAGTTAGTTGTAAAGGCATATTGCAAATTCTAGGGCAACCACCAAAAAAAAAAGAAAAGAAAAGAAAAGAAAAGAAATACAGCTGATATGCGAAGAAATGAGAGGAAATTGAATGATATAAAATGCTCAACTGAAACCACAAAGGCAACTGTTTTTCAAGTGTGGAAGACAAAAACAGGAACAAAGAACAAGGGCAACAAATAGATAATAGTAACAAACATGGTAGATATTAACGCAACTATATCCATAATCACTGTCAAAGTCAATAGACAAAATATATCAAAATTAAAAGACAGAGATTCTCAGAGTGGATCAAAAATAAGGCCCCTATTATATGTTGCCTATAAGAAACCCACTTTCAATGTAAAGACACATACCGATTAAAAGTAAAGTAATGGAGAAAGATGGAACATGCTAATCAACACTAATCAAAAGAAAGCAGGAGTAGCTGTATAAATTTCAGACAGAGCCAACTGCAGAGCAAGGAAAGTTATTAGGGATAGAGAGAGGGGCATTACATATTGATAAAGGGGTCAATACCCCAAGAATAAATAATACTCCTTAATGTGTACATATATGCCTCACAGAGCACAAAATGCATGAGGCAAAAACTGATAGAATTCCAAGAATAAACAGATAAACTCTCTATTGTAGCTGGAGACTTTAATAATTCTTTCTGAAATGGTCAGATCCAGCAGGCCAAAAATCGGTAACGATAGTTAAACTCAACAAGATCATCAATCAACTGGATACAATTGACATCTATAGACTACTTCATCCAACAATAGCAGATTACATGTTCTTCTCAAGCTCATATGGAACATTCACCAAGAGACCACATTCTGTGACATAAATCCCATCCTAAAAAATTTAAAAGAATAGAAATCATGCGACATCTGCTTAGTTGATGAAACTAGAAATCACTAACAGAAAGGTAACTGCAAGATCCTCAAATACTTGGATATTACACAACACACTTCTAAATAACACACAGGTCAAAGAAGAAATCCCAAAAGAAATTTAAAAATATTTTGAGCTGGGTGCCTGGGTGGCTCAGTTGGTTAAGCGACTGCCTTTGGCTCAGGTCATGATCCTGGAGTCCCTGGATCGAGTCCCGCATCGGGCTCCCTGCTCGGCAGGGAGTCTGCTTCTCCCTCTGACCCTCCCCACTCTCATGTGCTCTCTCTCTCATTCTCTCTCTGTCAAATAAAAAAATAAAATCTTTAAAATATATATATATTTTGAGCTAAATGAAAATGAAAACACAACTTATCAAAAATTTATGGGATGCAGTGAAAGCAGTGCTTATAGGGAGTTTTATAGCATCTAATATATATTAGAAAAGAAGAAAGATGGGGCGCCGGGGTGGCTCAGTTGGTTAAGCGACTGCCTTCGGCTCAGGTCATGATCCTGGAGTCCCAGGATCGAGTCCCACATTGGGGTCCCTGCTCAGCGGGGGGTCTGCTTCTCCCTCTGACCCTCTTCCCTCTCGTGCTGTCTCTCATTCTCTCTCTCAAATAAATAAATAAAATCTTTAAAAAAAAAAAGAAGAAAGATCTAAAATCAACTATCTAAGCTTCCATTTTAGGAATGTAGAAAGAAAAGCAAATCAAATCCAAAGTAAGCAGAAGAAAATAAAATTAAAAATAAAAGCAGAAATCCATGAAATTTAAAACAAAGAAGCAATAGACAAAAATCAATAATATCAAAAAACTAGTTCTTTGAAAAGATCAATAAAATCAATAAGCCTCTAGCCAGGTTGAGAAAAAGGAGGAAGGCACAAATTACTCATATCAAAAAAGAAAAGAGATCACCACAGATCTTATGAACCTTAAAAAATAAAGGAATATTATAAACAACCCTATGCCCACAAGTTTGATAACCTAAATGCAATGGACCAATTCCTTGAAAGACACAATCTGCCAAAACTAACACAAGAATAGATGATCTAAGTAAGCCTGTACCTATTAAGAAATTGAATCAGTAATTCATAACCTTCCAAAAGAGTACTGGCCCTGAAGGACTCACCAGTGAACTCTATCAAACCTTTAAGGAAATCCCTACCAATTTTCTACAAACTCTTCCAGAAAAGAGACACAAAGGGAATACTCCTAACTAATTTTATGAGACCAGTATTACCCTAATACCAAAGCCAAGCAAAGATGCTACTAAAAAACTATACCTACACAACCAATATACACTAAGATAGATGAACACAAAAATCCTAAGCAAAATGTTAATAAATTGAATCCAATAATGTATATAAAGGATTATACACCAAAACCAAGTAGGATTTATCTCAGGTGTCAAGGCTGGCTCAACATTCAAAGGCCAATTAATGTAAACAATCACATCAAGAGGCTAATAAAGAAAAATCACATTATCAATAGATTCAGAAAAAGCATTTGACAAAATCCAACATGCATTCATGATAAAAATTCTCAGCAAATTAGGAATAGACGAACTTCCTCCACTGGAGGAAAATGCAAAGCCTTCCTGCTAAGATCAGGTACAAGTCAAGGATGTCTCCTCTAACCACTGGTTTTCAACATCATACTGGAAGTCCTAGCTAACACAATGAGACCTCCCGTCCCCCGCCCAAACAAAAGGTATGTTGGAAAGGAGGAAATAAAACTTTGGCTTTGCAGATGACATGATTGTCTATGTAGAAAATCCAAATAATCAACAAAAAAACTCCTGGAACTATTAAGTACATACAGCAAGTTTGCAGAATACAAGATTAATATATAAAAGTCAATTGCTTTTCTATATACCAACAATAAACAAGTGGAAATTTGAAATTAAAAACACATTATCTTTTATATTAGTACCCCCAAAATGAAATACTTAGGTATAAAATATGTACAAGATCTATATGAGAAAACTACATAACTCTTAAGAAAGAAATCAAAGAACTGAATTAATGGAAAGCGATTCCATGTTCATGGATAGGACTCAATACTGTCAAAAGGTCAGTTCTTCCCAACTTCATCTATGGAGTCGATACAATCCAAATAAAAATCCCAACAAGTGATTCTGTAGATATCAACAAACTGATTCTGAAGTTTATATGGAGAAGCAAGACACCCAGATAAGCGAACACAATATTGAAGGAGAAGAACAAAGTTGTAGGATTGACACTACAACTTTTCAAGACTTACTGTAAAGTTACAGTAATCAAGATAGTGTGGTCCGGCGAAAGTATAGACAAACAGACCAACAGAACAGAACAGAGAGGCCAGAAACAGAACCCCATATATATAGTCAACTGATCTTTGACAAAGCAAAAGCAATACAATAGAGCAAAGACAACTTTTCAACAAATGGAGCTGCAGCACTGGACATCTACATGAAAAAAAAAATGCATCTAGACACAGACCTTATACCCTTCACAAAAATTAACTCAAAAGGATCACAGACCTAAATGTAAAACTCCTAAAAGATAACATAGGATAAAACCTAGATGACCCCTGGTATGGCAAGGACTTTTTAGATGCAACACAAAGGGCATGACCAATTAAAGATATAATTAATAAGCTGGAGTTCGTTAAAATTAAAAACTTCTGGGGCACCTGGGTGGCTCAGTCAGTTGGGCCTCTGCCTTCGGCTCAGGTCATGATCCCAGGGTCCTGGGATCAAGCCCCACATCTGCGGGGAGCCTGCCTCTCCTTCTCCCCCACTTGTGCTCTCTAGCTTTCTCTCTCTCTCTCTCAAATAAATAAAATCTTAAAAAAAAAGGACATTTACAATTAAAAACTTCTGTTCTACTAAAGACAATGTCAAGAAAATAAAAAGACAAGTCACAGACTGTGAGAAAATATTTGGAAAAGACATATCTAATGAAGGACTGTTACCTAAAATATACAAAAACTCCTAAGACTCAAAAATAAGAAACCAACCAACCCTAAATTAAAAAATGAGTAAAAGTCCTGAACAGACACCTCACGAAAAAAGATACACAGATGGCAAGTAAGCATATGAAAAGCCATCATAAATCATTATGTATTGCAAATTAAAACAATGAGATACCACTACACACCTATCAGAGGAGTGAAAATCCAGAACACTGCTGACAACAGAAACTCTCATTCATTGCTGGTGGGAAAGCAAAATGATCCAGCCACTGTGGATACAGTCAGTTTGCAGGTTTCTTACAAAAAAAAAAAAAAGAAAGAAAGTAGGAAGGGAAAAATGAAGGGGGGGAAATCGGAGGGGGAGACGAACCATGAGAGACGATGGACTCTGAGAAACAAACTGAGGGTTCTAGAGGGGAGGGGGTGGGGGGATGGGTATTAAGGAGGGGACGTATTGCATGGAGCACTGGGTGTTATATGCAAACAATGAATCATGGAACACTACATCAAAAACTAATGATGTAATGTATGGTGATTAACATAACATAATAAAATAAAATTAAAAAAAATTAAACATATTCTTACCATACAATCCAGCAACTGTGCTCCTTGGTATTTATGCAAATGAATTAAAAACTTACATCCACACAAAAACCTGAACAGGGATGTTAACACTAGCTTTATTCATAATTGTCAAAACCTGGAAGCAACCAAGATGCCCTTTAGTAGGTAAATGGGTAAATAAACTGTGGTACATCCAGACAATAAAATATTACTCTGTGCTAAAAAAGAAACTCACTATCAGGCCATCAAAAGATGTGGAGGAAACGTAAATGCGTAGTACTAAGTAAAAGAAGCTAATCAGCTAATCTGAAAAGGCTACATATTGTATGATTCTAACAACATGGCATTCTGGAAAAGGCAAAACTATGAAGATAGTATACATTTGTCCAAACCCAGAGAACGTGTCACACCAAGAGTGAACCCCAGTGTAAACCACAGACTGGTGATGATTATGTGTCAGTGGAGGGTCATCAGTTACAATGAAGGTACCACTGTGGTGTGGGGTGTCAACAGGAAGGGAGGTTGTGCTGGGGCAGCAGAGGGAATTTAGGGGAACTCCGTACTTTCTGCTCAGTTTTGCTATGAACCTAACACTGCTCTAAAGAATAAAGTTCACTAATTAAAAAAACAAAGAAACAAACTACTGCCATGGGAAAATATGTGACCAAAAAGAGTATACTCTCCCTCCAAAGAGTCAATATAATCCCCCTTATGCAGCTGCTCAAGCTTACACCTTGTTTGCCCCCTTTTAAGACTTACTTACATTTCAATTTTCTTTGACAAAGTAGCATTAATGTTAAATAGAAAAACATACAGTATTTTTTTTTAAGATTATATTTATTTATTTGACAGAGAGAGACAGATCGAGAGAGGGAACACAAGCAGGGGAGTGGGAGAGGGAGAAGCGGACTTCCCGCGGAGCAGGGAGCCCGATGCGGGGCTCGATCCCAGGACTCTGGAATCATGACCTGAGCCGAAAGCGGACGCTTAACTGACTGAGCCACCCAGGCACCCCCATATGGTATTTTTTTTTAAAGATTTCATTTATTTATTTGACAGAGAGAGACAGCAAGAGAGGGAACACAAGCAGGGGGAGTGGGAGAGTGAGAAGCAGACTCCCCGCTGAGCAGGGAGCCCGACGCGGGGCTCGATCCCAGGACCCTGGGATCATGACCTGAGCCGAAGGCAGACACTTAACAACTGAGCCACCCAGATGCCCCAACATATTATATTTCTATCCTAAATTATATCTGCACACTGAAAGTGGGGACTTGGATATCCTCAATTAGTGGAGGTTAAAAGTTGTGGAGCTGGTGTGTACACACACACAATAAGGGGTTTTTGTTTGTTTCTGTAACTCTAAAGACATCAAAGCAAACACATAAGAGTATTTATTTAAGGTCCAACTTTCATCAGAAGCCATTAAAGCTATGTGCCAGGTTCTATACAGTAAATCAGTAATTAATGTGAAGTTGGTTTCATTTCAAGAACACACTGCTCTTTGCTGTCTTATAACAGATAATAAATCTTACAAGTGTTCTAGGCCATCTGCTAGGAATTGATTTACTCGTTAGTATAGGCCCCACAGGTATTTGAAAGAATCAAATCCCCAGCTTCTCCTTGAATACACCTAAGTCCTAAGGGTGCATAAGAACTTTTCTGGGTTTCATTCCCAAGCTTCTTCAAAGCAAAGCTGCTCCATGATTAAGCCCAAAATACTGGCAACAGAAAATGGGTAGGAACGTGTGTGTCTGAATGAGGGAGTAAGGGAGTGAGTGTGTGTGTTGGTGTGGAGGGCCGGAATAAGAGAGAATATCATGTATGGGAGGATAAAGGGGGAAAGAATGTGGGGGGAAAAAATCACTTCTCAGTTTACTCAATTCCTAAGACCACTGCACATAATTTTTTTCAGAAGATTGCTGAAAGCATAAAGATTGCTACGTTCACTCTATGATACCGTGTAGCTTTCTCCGTCGTAACCATTCCATAAACAAAGTTGGGAGGTTCAAAATGCCATGAAAGAAAGGACCAAGTTTTTAACAAATGAATGCAATCTTTTGGTGAAAAGATGTAAACGTTTTTTAGAGGAGGACCTGCCAAGGCAATCAGTAGTGAGGCACGTTCAATACCTACTGCACCTGTAGCTTTTAACTTTGGGGGACATAAAACCACTGAGAATCTGCCAAAAGGAATGGGACTTCCTCCCAGAGAAATGCACAAGCCCATAAAAATACGAATCCAGCTGTGGGATTTCAGACTCTCTAACATCCCCAGAATCCCTGTGCTCGGTACGGTTTCAGTCTGACCTCCTGAGAACAGTCCACTAAACTTCTGTCCCACACTTGTCTGTATCTCCTGCAACAATCACAGGTACCCCAGGGAAGTCTGATGGTTTTTCCCTAGTGAGTCCTATATTTAAAATATCTCAACAGATTAACATTTAATATTTGCATACTTAACTTCAAATTAATAATTCAGATGTTTTATAATTTGCTTTGAACTTACCTATTTTTCTTGCATCTTTCTGTTTCTGTGCTTTCTGTATTCTGACTGTATTCTGATCCATCAACTAACACAGATTTCTATTAGTCACATTTTCTCAAATTAACTTACATCCCCAACTTGTAATGACTATTCTTTCTTTAGAACTCTTAGCAGAATGGTCTCCCAAAGAACAAGGGATACAAAGACAGGAAACAGGACACCTTTAACTCCGCTCTCTTCTTCTGATAAAAAGGCATTAAACTTGGAATGTCAAATTTTCCAAAACGTGACAAAACCACTGTAAAAGATAGGCACATTTTAGCTTTAAAACAGAAAAAAAAAAACCTTGGAAAATGTAAACTATTAATACAAATATAAGAAAACAAATGAGTAATCTGTACTAATGTATATATACAAAGACACAGTTGGGATCCTAATGTTTGAGGGTTGAGATGTGGCCAAGCCCTCTCATTTTAAAAATAAGAAAAAGACAAGTGCGTATGAATGCTACCTAGCAGGATAAAAATGTAGGTCTTCAAACAGCCCCCTTTTACTTACGTAAGTCAGTAAGGAGATTTTATTAAATCTTCAATAAAAAATGAAATTTAATTTGAAGTCCAAAATTATGTTGTTAAATGAGGATCGAGGACTATGTATGTGTTCGATTTAGGTAAAATACCTCAAGAAGGTACTTAGAGTCATTCAAAAAGCTCAACCAGAAAAACAACTAATAATTGTATGTTTTTCCTCTAAATGTCCTCAGCTTAGATCTTTCTAAGCTCTTAATTCATGTTTCACACTCAACTAGTATCACGCAAAGTGTTTTTAAACATGATCCAGTAATATCAAATCGAGCTTTAGACAACTCAGACAATTCCCATACTTACGTAAGCACACAAATAAACACGAAGTGCCAGAGACAGGAGATGCTCTGGGAAGAAAATTACCAGGGAAAAATACATATTTTGTAAGTCTTCTTATACATCTGATTGAAACATCAGCTCCAATGAGGCATTTGAAGAAGCATCAGTTTGACAGCTTAGCACAAATGTAGAACTAAAATGACTTTTGCATAGTTTCTGCTCCAGCAAAAATACAATAGAAATAACTTCCTCCAGCCACAGGGACTGGGTTTACCTTCCTGCCTTCAATTCCTATAAAACCAGAAATAATAAATGAGGTAGTAGCTCTGAGACACTCAGCACTAGGCAGAGTCCAAGTGAGGGAAGGTAAACCCTAAGGCCTCTCGCAGCTCACCGCCGAGTTTCCAGGAAGCAGCACAGGGAAGGGAAGCCCAGACGGAGCACAACAATCTTCCTGAGCAGGTGATACAGGACTGAGAATTTAGGGACGCCACACTGGCTGGAGTTCACAGGGCAGAGTTCCAGAGAAGAGAGATGCGCAAGGACTCCCCTCAAGCTTTCGGCTGGTACCGATCAGCACATGCTTGCGAGAAAACTCTCCAAATTCAGGGAAAACACTGGAAAAGAATAGGTGAAAACACTTCCCAAAGCTAACACAGGGCCAGGAAAAGTCTGTTTCCATAAGCCAGACTAGGAAAACCTCAAAATCTACAGGGTACCAAACAGATGCTCAGGAGGAACTGCTTCGATAGTGGGGCAAATTCAGCCCAAAAAAGACAGTATTATAAAAACAAAAAGGCAAACCACAGACTAGGATAATCTATCTGTAAGGCATAAATCTGAGAAAGGACTTGTACCTAGAAGATATACAAAGAACTCTTCCAATAATAGATGATAAACAACCCAATTACAAAATGGCAAAAGATGTGAACAGACCCTTCACCAAAGTAAACACAGGGATGGTAAATGAGTACGTGGAAAGACGGCCAACATCAACAGTGTTTAGGGAAATGCAAACTAGAACTACAATGAGGAGCTACTACACACCCACTAGAATTGCTAAAATTAAAAAGCCCTCCCGGATCAAGCTTCGGCCAGCACGTAGAACAGCTGAACTCTCAAACACGGATGGAAGAGCCTGGCAGTGTCTTCAGAACATAAATAGTCCCCTACATATGAGTGAGCTAATCTATCTCTAGGTCTTACCCAAGAGAAGCAATACCCATACCAAGACAACCAAAATTCACAGCAGCCTCAAACTGGAAACAGCCTACATATGGATCGGAAGGAGAACGGATTGACAAACCGAGGCGTACCCATACGGCGGAGTACTATTCAGCTTTACCAAGGAGTGAACCACTGATACCCACAACAACACGGATGAATCTCCTAACCATTATGTTGATTGAAAGAAGCCAAACCAAAAAATGTACGCAAGTATATGGTTCCGTTATATAAAAGTCCAGAAAAAATCATCCATAGTGAGAGAAAGCAGATCAGGTCTGCATATGGAGGGTGGGAAGAACCACAAAGAAGTGTTTGCACGTGACGGGTATTTCGTTATCTTGGTTGTGGTGATGGCTTCACGCATACATACACACGCAAACACTCGTCAAACTGTATAATTTCAATGTGTGCCATTCACTTTACATCAATGATACGTCAATAAAACTGTTTTTAGGAAATTAAGCCAAGTATTAAGAGTGGATATGTTGAGGTTGGGGAAAGAAGTCTTCGGCGATCAACCTTAAAGACTCCTTCTCCCATAAAGCCTTTAACCAAATTCCACAGATCAAATTAATTCTCCTTTAGCACTTAAAAAAAAAAAAAAAAAAAAAAAAGTGTTTTAAACGTGCTATTACATAAATATCCTCCAAACTAGAACATGGGTTCCTTGAGACAGTAATTTCAATGTTTACCCTCTACTGCCTGCATAAGAAACTGGAGGAGAGTCTGAGTAACACCGAAATCAGGGAAGCACTTAGAGAGCATGGGCTAAAATCTAGGAGAAAGATACTAGCCTGAATTGAAGTTGTAGCAGTGAGGGTAAAGAAACGTGGGAGGAGCAGATTTAAACTGGAAGAAAACAAAACAACAAAACGAGAACACAACCAGGTGAGTAGATGTAGAAGGTGAGGGAGGCAGAGTCAAGCATAATGCAGTCTGTGGCTCGGACACCTTGGGAGGATGATGGCAGCACTGACGAAAATAGGGACTACAGGAGAAAAAGGGAGGATGTCAGAGATTTCTTTAATGCATACCGACCCCCATCTGGACCGCAGGCTTGTTCACTGAGGAGTGAACACTAAAATGGAGGTCCAGACATCACAGGCCTGCAGTCCACCGAGAGTCACACAGTCTTCCCAGAAGCCAGCTGGAAACTGGAAACTGAACTCAGAGCCCAGCCAGCCTAGTTCTATTTTTAACCTTTAGTTTGCCAGTTTCTTTCAACAAGCAGCACTAACAGAGTTTCCTGCTACGCCTGCTTAGGCTCCACGGAACCCTGACTTCAGAAAGGGAGCAAAACGACAAGCAGCTGAGGACTTAGAATCTGCACACATCTCTAAGTACGTGAAAAGACAAATCCCCCCACCATTCCGGTGGGCTACATAATTGACCAAAAGAGCTATTTAAAAAAAAAAAAAATCACTTGTTGCCACTACACGTGTATTTCAATGCTGCCATCTTATGTTAAAATATGGAACTACACAACATTAAAAAGCCATACCTTTATTCAACAGTGAACTCTGAAAATATCAAAGATTTGAGTCAATTAAAAGGTAGACAAAAGTTAATGAGACTTTAATGACAGTAACAAATACTTACAGCAGTTAATTTTGGTGTTGGAGAGTACCCATGATGAAGTGAAAGCTCTCATGAGGCTAGCAATTTCAGTTCAGAATGTAAACCTTACTTTATTTTTTAAAGATTTTTTTTATTTATTTGACACAGAAAGAGAGAGAGAGAGAACAAGCAGGGAGAGTGGCAGGCAGAGGGAGAGGGAGAAGCAGACTCCCCGCTGAGCAGGGAGCCCAGGTGGGGCTCCATCCCAGGACCCTGGAATCATGACCTGAGCCAAAGGCAGATGCTTAACCGACTGAGCCACCCAGGCGCCCCTAAACCTTACTTTAAAAAAGTGGCACACTTCCTGCTTATTGAATTCCTTATCGAATTCCCCAATCTACAAAGATAAAAATACATCAACAGAGGTAAAGGGGAAGAAAAGAGTAGAATAAAATCCAATAGGTCTCATCTCTTCTGTAAATCCAATCTACTTTTCTTTTTAAGATTTTATTTATTTCTTAGAGAGAGAGACAAAGCAGGAGCAGAGAGAGGGAGAAGCAGACTCCCCGCTGAGCAGGGAGCCCGATGTGGGGCTCGATCCCAGGACCCTGAGACCATGACCTGAGCCGAAGTCACATGCTTAACCGAATGAGCCACCCAGGCACCCCCACCAATCTGCTTTTCTAATCACAGCTGCTTAAACAGCAAAAGCCACTTACGGGCGCCTGGGTGGCTCAGTCGTTGGGCGTCTGCCTTCGGCTCAGGTCGTGGTCTCAGGGTCCTGGGATCGAGTCCCGCTTCGGGCTCCCTGCTCAGCGGGAAGCCCGCTTCTCCCTCTCCCACTCTCCCTGCTTGTGTTCCCTCTCTCACTGTCTCTCTCATTGTTAGAAAATAAATAAAATCTTAAAAAAAAAAAGCCACTTAAATTTGCTTAAATAGTAGATGCACTGGTTTTAACTTTAATCCCATCACTGTTGTGATGGTTCAAGAAAGAAAATAAAATTCAAAGTCCTAATAAGAGTCAAGGACCCTGAACTTAAAAGGCAGTTATACTCAGCCAAAATGCTGACACTTGTCATTTAACATTATTTGCAATCTTCGGTTTTTCTGTGAAAGTAAAGCCATGCTCTTAAAATTATGTTGAAGAGGGGCGCCGGGTGGCTCAGTCATCAAGCGTCTGCCTTCGGCTCAGGTCATGAAACCAGGGGTCTGGGATCGAGCCCCACATCGGGCTCCTGGTTCAGCGGGAAGCCTGCTTCACCCTCTCCCACTCCCCCTGCTTGCGTTCCCTCTCTTGCTGTCTCTCTGTCAAAAAATAAGTAAAATCTTTAAAAAAGAAATAAAATAAAATTATGTTGAAGAAACAGAAACACTGAAGACTATCCCTGATTTAACATTAATATAAAAAGGTAAACTACCTTTGTACACAGTAGCATCTCAGTGTGGGATGGAGGGAACAGGGAAAGCAAGGGTAGTCTGGGGACTATAGAATTAAGTGAAAGACATTTCCCTCAGACAACAGTAAAGATAAAATATTGCTCATATATAAACATACTCATTTACAGACTCTAAATCCAAACACAAGAAAAATTTTAAGAGTCAGAAGAAAAAAAGGTTAATGCTTTGATGGAATAGATCAGAAAAAGTACACAGGTAAAAGACTATAATCTTATTCTACCACACTCATGCGTGATATTAATGCTGAGGGAGGCTGTGTATGTGGAAGAGGGGATGGTATGTGGGAACTCCATAATTTCCACCCCAAATTTTGATGTGAACTTAAAACTGCTCTGAAAAACAAAGTCTACTAATTTTTTTAATCCTATTATTCTCTTTGCTGAGTGTATGTCAGTTTTCTCTAGAAGTACTCTTAGCTAACTGTTCACCCTAACCCTAACTGCTTATAAAATCAGTATCAATCTGGTTTTGGATAGAAATCTGACAGAAGTCTCGGGCACCTGGGTGGCTCAGATGGTTAAGCGTCTGCCTTCAGCTCAGGTCATGATCCCAGAGTCCTGGGATCGAGTCCCGCATCAGGCTCCCTGCTCCTTGGGAGCCTGCTTCTCCCTTTGCCTCTCTCTCTCTCTGTCTCTCATGAATAAATAAATAAAATCTTAAAAAAAAAAAAAAAAAAAAGAAATCTGACAGAAGTCTCTAAATACACTTTCTTCATCTATTTAAGACAATTTAATCTTGATTCAGCTACATAAGTATTTTTTAAAACTGTAATCAGTCTTTTTGTACAGAGTCAACCGGTTCCTGAAAAGCACCTGCTAGTTTCTTCACAATTATTGCTCACTTACCTTACTCAGGTCGAAAAGGAGATGACTTCCTGTCGTACAAGCTCAAAACCTCCTTCCTTTAATCTTTTATACTGTCTCACAATCTCACATGAACAGTTACACCATTACCCAGGGCTTTTATATACATTTCTATTTTCTCTAGATAGTAAGAGTCATGAGTGCAACGAGTCTGTCATACTCATCACTATTTCCAGGTCCTACAACACTACCTGACATGTATCAGCAGGTGTTTTAAAATACTGTTGAATGAATCTTCTTTTCAATTCACAAATAAAGGAGTAATCATGCAAAAGGAGTAGACTTTCCTCATCTTGCCAATGAAAACATCCCATTATACTACGTGCTCTAAAGACGTTATCTCATTTCATTATCACAACAACCCTGTGAGTCAGGAGATAGAGCCCCCTTTCAGAAGTGAGGAATCTGCAGCAACAATAAAGCAGGACCAGGACTCAAACCAAACCCAAGTACCTGCCTACAGCGTCACACTAGCCTCTCTAATACTGCGTCTGATTCCACAAACCCGGCACGGAAATTAGCTTCGTCAGCTTCTGAGTACAGAGTCAGCTACTACCTCAACAATCAGTCAGTTGCATTTTTCCTTCTGTATTTCATTTGTGAGTGAGACAAGCAAATTATAAGAAAATAAGCTAAGGGGCACCTGGGTGGCTCAGTTGGTTAAGCATCTGCCTTCGGCTCAGGTCATGATCTCAGGGTCCTGGGATTGAGCCCCACATCGGGCTCCCTGTTCAGCAGGGAGTCTGCTTCTCCCTTCCTTTCTGCACCGGCCCCCAGCTCATGTTCACTCGTTCTCTCTCTCCCAAATAAATAAAATCTTAAAAAAAAAAGGCTAAAAATTGGAATTTCACTTTAAGATAAAAACAAAACAAATAAGGGCGCCTGGGTGGCTCAGTGGTTAAGGGACTGCCTTCAGCTCAGGTCATGATCCTGGAGTCCTGGGATCGAGCCCCGCATTGGGCTCCCTGCTCAGCAGGGAGTCTTCCTCCCCCCACCGGCCCTCCCCGCTCTCATGTGCTCTCTCTCTCATTCTCTCTCTCTCAAATAAATAAAATCTTTAAAAAAAACAAAACAAAACAAAACAAATAAAACCTCCCAGAGAAGGGTGCCTGGGTGGCTCAGTCAGTTAAGGGTCCGCATCTTAGATTTTGGCTCAGGGTGGTGGGACTGAGCCCTGCTTCAGGCTCCGTGCTGAACAGGAGGTCTGCTTGAGATTCCCTCTCTCCTTCTCCCTGTGCCCCCCATACCCCCCTCCCCTACTTACGTGTGCTCTCTCTAAATAAAATCTTTAAAAAATAAACAAATAGTGGTGATGGTTGCACCACTCTGAAGATACTAAAAACCACAGAATCATAAAATTTAAAAGGGTGAACTATATGATGAACTAGTTCTCAGAACTGCTTTTTTAAAAAGACGCTTGGTGTGAGGTAGTAGGTGGGGAAGGCTGTGCACATGTGGGGGAAGGGGGTATATGGGAAACCTCTTTACCTTGCACTCAATTTTGCTGTGAACCAATAAGTGCTCTAAAAAATAAATTCTATTTTAAAAAATGAGGTTGTCCCGTTTATAGTAATCCAGATCACCTTTACGGAACTGCAAGAGTCCTAATTTTTTTTTAATATTCAATTACTTTACAGTATATTTTATTAAGGCCGTAACGTGAACTAATAATTTTAAAACACATTTTTAGTAATTACATGTCGTAAGCATTCTGCAGTCATCTTGTAAAAAATTCTAAGGAAAGACTCCATTTTTCTGAATTAGTAAATTCTTCAAAAATTATTCCCACTTTTACCAAAACATTATTTCATTCTTTCCCTTTTCCCTTTTACTAAATACCCGTATGGTTTTAAAATTTTTATTTAAGTATAATGGAACTACTATAAAATCCACCTGGTTTTAATTGTTGAGTTAGATGAATTTTTTTTTTAAGATTTATTTATTTGAGAGAGAGAGAGAGAGCAAGCGAGCATGCATGAGCATGGGAGAGGAGGCAGAGGGACAGAGAGAAGCATGCTCCCCGCTGAGCAGGGAGCCAGATTTGGTGCTCGATCCCAGGACCTGGAGATCATGACCTGAGCAGAAGGCAGACATTTAACCAACTGAGCCACCCAAGTACCCCTAGTTAGATGAATTTTAGTGAATAAAGGAGCTGTGTGTGCAAACTTCACAATTCAGTTTGGGACACTTCTGTTGCCCCAAAGACTTTCCCTGTACCCATCTGCAGTCAATCTCCACTCTCATGTCCAGACCCAGGAAGCCACTGACAAACTTTCATCTGTGAAGTTTGGCCTTTTCAAGAAATTTCAAATAAAAATAATCATTCAATGTATAGTTTTATGCAACCAGTTTCTTTCTGTGAGCATAATGTTTTTGAAGTCATTCATTCTGTTGCGTCTGTCAGCAGTCATTCTTTTTTATTGCTGAGTAGTATTCCATCCCATGGACACACCACATTGTGTTTCTCCATCTATCAGTTGGTGGGTATTTGAATTATTGAATGTAGTATTATTCATATCTAAAAACTGTAAACAGTCATATAAAAGACATGTAGCTTCATTTCTATGGGGTACTTAGGACTAAATTTGCTATATCATGTGGTAGATATATGTTTAACTTTTTTTTTTTAAAGATTTTATTTATTTATTTGACAGAGAAAGACACAGTGAGAGAGGAAACACAAGCAGGGGGAGTGTGAGAGGGAGAAGCAGGCTTCCTGCTGAGCAAGGAGCCAGATGCGGGGCTCGATCCCAGGACCCCGGGATCATGACCTGAGCCAAAGGCAGACACTTAATGGCTGAGCCACCCAGGCGCCCCTATATGTTTAACTTAAGAAGCTACCAAACTTTTCCAAAGTGGCTGTATTAATTTTACATTCCCACCAGCAAAGTATACAGTTTCCAGTTTCTTCTTGCCAACATTTGGGACAATTTTTTTTTTGTATTTTAGCCAGTGAATAAAGAAAACACCCAGTGTTTTCCTCCTGTGTTTCTGCTTTACTCTCACACCACACTCCTACCACTTCTGACACTTTTGGTCACCAAACACGTGGGGCATTTTCCCCACACCAAGCAGTCCTCTGTGTTCCAGCTAGGTATCGGGCAATTTAACTCCATTCTGACACTGTGTCCCTGGAGACAGCATCTGAGTCCACGAAAGGCTCAGTCCCATGAGACCACCTCCTCTGTCCCCTCCAGGTACCAATGGCAAGTAGGAGGTCCCAGGCTACCCACAACTTCTGTTCAGCTTGGCTACAAATCAAAGGTTCCCACAACTCCCTCCTTGCTAGAGCAGCTCTCAAAACTCAGGGAAACACATGTGCCAGTTAACTATAAAAGGATATGATGAAGGATCGACGAATGTCCACATGGGAGAGATGGGAAGGGCCAGATATGCTGGATGGGGCACAGAGCTTCCACACCCTCTTTAGGCAAGTCACTCGTTCAGCACTGCTACCTGTTTATCTATCAACCCAGAAGCTCCATAAATCTCAAACTTTTTTGGACTTTTATCACATAGGCATGATTGATCATTAGCTCCATTTCCAGCCCCCCTCCCTTCTCAAGACAATGGGGCTCGGGGTGAAAATTTCACGCTTCTACTCATGGCTTGGTCTTTCAGGACAGCTCTCCTCCTGGAGCTGTGCAGGGTCCCACCCAAAGCTGCCTCATTACAACAAAAGACACTCCGATCACCCAGGAAATTACATGGCTTCAGGAGCCCTATGGCAAGAACCTGGGGCAGAGACCAATATTATTTTTTCTATTATTTCACAGCCAGTTTAGGGGGTACACTGGTGGTATTTCACTGTGGTTTTAATATCTAATGATGATGAGCATCTTTTCATGTGCTTATTTGCCATCCACTTAACTGTTAAAATCTCATGCTCTCTTTAAAAACTGGGTTGTCGGGCGCCTGGGTGGCTCAGTTGGTTAAGCGACTGCCTTCGGCTCAGGTCATGATCCTGGAGTCCCTGGATCGAGTCCCGCATCGGGCTCCCTGCTCTGCAGGGAGTCTGCTTCTCCCTCTGACCCTCCCCCCTCTCATGTGCTCTCTCTCTCCTCTCATCCTCTCTCTCAAATAAATAAATAAAATCTTTAAAAAAAACAAAAAACAAAAAACTGGGTTGTCTCCTTACTGGAGATGTAACATCTCTATACATTCTGGATTCAAATCCTTAATCATATATGTATATTTTGCAAATACTTTCTCTACATCTACAATTTATCTTCTCATTTCCCAGAGTGTTTTGAGAAGCATAAAAATTTTTAATTTTGATGAAGTCCATTTTACCAATTTTTTGATGGATCGAGCTTTTGAGTGTTTTATTATGAAATCTTGGCTTAATCCAAGATCGTGAAGATTTACTCTTATGTTTTCTTCTAAGAGTTTCACAGTTTTATCTTATATTTAGTTCGTTGATCCCACATTTTCTTCTGAAAGATTTCCAACTTTACATTTAAATATATCACCCATTTTTGTGTATACTATGAAGTTAAGTGTCTACGTATCATTTTTTAACATACGGATATCCAATTGTTCCAGCACCATCTGCTGAAGACTATCCTTTTTTCCAATACATTCCTTTGGCATCTTTGTCGCAAATTGATCATATATGAGGCTTTACTGACTTGATTCTATTCCATTGATCTATTTGTCTATGGCTACAGTTTTATAGTAAGTTTTGAAGTGAGATAATTATGTTTTTGGTGCTATTGTTCTTTTTCAAAATTGTTTTAGCTCTTCAAGGTTCTTTGCATTTCTGTATAAATTTTAGAATAAGCCTCTCAATTTCTACAGAGACCTACTGAGACTGTGATAGGGATTGCATTCAGTCTACAGATGATCAATCTGTCTTCCAATCCATAAAGATAGTGTATCTCTCCATTTATTTGGGTCATCTTTAATTTCTGTCTGTAATGTTTCATAGTTTTCAGTGTACAAAAATACTCATTTTGAAACACCAATGGTAACTTCTTAAACATTAAATCTAGTATCAAACTGCAATAGCAAATTCTGCAAAAATTATTTAAGAATCTTTCTGACACAATTTTAAGTTTGCCATTCCTCACATTCAACACCAGGATAACAATGAACAGACAGCAAAAATCTGTTACCTTATGTAGTTGACAGGTTATAAACCACTCATAAAACTAAGTAGGAAAGAAGTTAATGCCTTTATCAAAGACGGAACCTGCTTTGACTATTCTGCCCCAAGAAAAGTGTCCAGTAGCAGAAACTAAATACTCAATCTAGTTTTCGCCCCTAACTCCGATCAAACTCAAGAAAATTCCATAAACTAGAGTCATACACACACACACACACTCTCTCTCTCTCCTCTACATGTACGTATAAAACTTAATACTGCAAACACAAATACACAATCTTCAGTCTTTCTGTCTTCATCTTTATAGCATTTTTACCTCTAATTATGAATGTATAAGCTTTCACAGAAGCTATTTGTCAAATAAAATGGGGTTAGTTAGGTTCTATCACAGGTTTAAATTATGAAAAGTTTTTTTTTAAACCTTGAAAAGTTGTAGAGTACGAATGTTAAAGACTTTTCCATGAGAAACTCTCATTCAAAATAAAAACATTTTGCAATTCCTACCAGAAGCCATGTACAATTACACTATTTATAATAGCAAAAATAGAAACTACCCAAATGTCCACTGACAAGAAAAGATGCTATAAACTGTGGTACTTCTTTACTGAATATCATACATTACTGAATATTATACTATAGTAAAAATGCTTATTTTTTGATTTTATAGTATATGCAACATCATGATGAAAATTATAAATGTAATGCTGAAGGAAAAAAAAAGCAAGTCCCAGAAGACAATGAGCATATGACTCTGAGCAAAACTAAGCAAACTAAACACATACATGTATAATAAAGACTATTTTTAAAGAGGCAAAGCAATGACATCCACCAACTTCAGAGTAGCAGTCACAAGGGATAAAGAGTAGAAAGGGCAAGAGACAGCAGGAAAAGCGAACCAACCACTGCACATGCCAATCATTAGTAATGCTCGAGTTCTTGGGTTGAACGAAGGGTTTAAAACGTCTTATAACTCACATTATGTCATCTAATTTTTTCGTAAGCCTAAATATTATATTAAAATTTTTTTTTTAAAACACAAGCAAAACCTATTTTTAAAAATTCACCCATCACAGAACATTTTCCAGAAGCTTAATTGGGCACTCAAGAGAATACACATCAGAAAATTTTTTTTAAGTTTTACCTTTGTTTCTGTTCAATTGCTTTGTCCAAGTGCTGGAAGATATCCTGAAACAGGGTGCAGCTGGATCGACTATTAATAGTATATCCATATCCTCTTTTCCAATACTGTTTCAGATCATTTAAATATTCTAACACCTAAAAATAAAAATTTCAAAAATCATTATTACATGTTTTAATGTTAACAGATTCCCTGATTTAATAATGATTCTCAGAAAAGGTTACATTGTTTAATTACCATTCTACACAAAGTATAATAGAACCTCAGCATTCACTGAGTTTATACTTGCCATTTCAAGCTTTTACAAGTTGCCCCAAAAGACCATGACACACAGAGATTTACGATGAAACACAAATCTGAATTGTGGGAATGCGGGGGCTGGCATGCAAGAGCAAGTTAGTAGTACTCATGGCCAATAATCCAGCATCCATGACAGCTCAGGACAGAGGGCTAAAGACATGTGCTCACTTTCCCTTTCTGCTAAAATTATATTCAAGTGATAGTAAAAACATATACAGAAAAAAGGATACAAAAAGAAGAATATTCATTATAGCACAGAAAGACGCTAACAATGGATCAGGAACTTTTAAGAATTTTATGAAGCTAGAAACCAGATAGAAAACAAGTTACTTTGGTTCATGTATCAGTTTTGCAAAAATAGTAATAAAAGTAGACCAAGGATACAGAAAAAGGAATGTATATTGGAATACATGTTCTAAAGGGCGTACTGGCAAAATCCATAAAAGCATACATTTCTATGGCCCATTTAATTCCATTTCTTATGAAGTCATAGTCACAGATGCACACAAGACAGAATGTATAAGAATGTCTTACAGTAGCACTGCTTATAGAGCAGGAAGAAGAGATTCCTGGAAATACTGAAATTTCATTAATAGGTAGATGGTTGACTAAACTATGGTATACACATACTACGGAATACTAGGCAGTTATTTAAAATTTCTATATTGTAGATCTACATGTACTGATGTGGAAAGATCTCTCCAAGACATACTGAATGAGAAGGGAAGGTTAAGAATAATAAACACAGTATAATACCATTTATGCATGTATTGTGTACCTACAAACACACATTATACTGTTTTTTGTTTTAAGAATGATACAGATTATAAATAGCACAGAAAAGGGTTAAGGTTTTGTTAAAAGGTACACGTTGAACTGACAGCAGGGACTGATCTGTGTGGAGAGGTCTTGAATTGGAATTGGTGATTAAGGTAGACTTTCTTTGAATGTTAAACTCTGTACTCATGTATCACTTGCTCAGATAAACACCAAAACTAGGAGGCTGAAACATGCAATGGAAAGAGGTACAAGTGGGGCGCCTGGCTGGCTCAGTTGGTAGAGCATGTGACTCTTGATCTTGGGGGTGAGAGTTCAAGCCCCACGTTGGGTATAGAGCTTACCTAAAAATAAAAACAAAAATGGGTACAAGAGAAGACTGCCGTAATTTTGAGTTATTCTTCCCCAAAAAAGCCCCTAGAGAAACTAAGTGCAAGCCATAATAAGTTTAAGAGCAAGGGTAAGCCATCGCCATAAACCAAAAACAAAACTAAACATACATTAAAAAGGCAACTAAATCAAGAAGCTAGCAAAAGGGGCAAAGTAAACATTTTTTTAAATGAAAGAATTAAAATTAAAAGAATTAAAGTTCTGCCAAATCCATTCAAGAAATAAAACAAAAAGAGTAACAGAAATGAAAAAGGAGATATGCCTGAAGACTTTTTAAAGATCATTATTTGCATGCTATTGAAACTTTATCTCAAAAGGATTTGAAAATGTAAATGAAATAAGCAGTTTTTCTAGGAAAATATAAATTACCCGAATTGACACAGAAAATTCTGACTATACAAAATAACTAGAGACAAAGGTCCACCTGAAAGAGACCAGGCATATTTGGTTTTAAGTAGGAGTTCTACCAAACTTCAAGAAGAGTTAGTTCCTAATAATTAAATTATTCCAGGGTACAGGAAAGGATGGAAAGTGATGTGGGAAACAAAGGCAGAAGAAAAATTATTACATTTCCTTACTACCTACAGCCCACCAACAAGTCCTTGAAACAGGCAGAGTGACCTTCCTCTAGGGACTCAACCGCCTGGATGTTAATACTTTGCTAAGGGCAAAAGGGAATCCTAGCCTGAGCCCCAGGATCCTGTAAGTCTACTTTAACATATAAAAATTCCCTTAGAAACTTCCTTTATCTCTAAACCCCCCAAGATACATGTTGGCAATCACCCCCCAAGCATATGACCCACCGATATACATCTGATGGGTCTCAGGACTAAGGTTTTATTAGACAGTAATAAATGACCTTTTCCCAACAATAGCTAGCCCCCTCAAGGTCCTGGAAACTTTGCTTCCAAAATTCCTTAGAGACCTACGCTCTCCCTGACCCCCTCCCAACTTGAAAGTATATAATGGGCCACTCCTCATGACCCCACTGCAGCTCTTTCTACCCCGGGGTCCTGTCCCCGTGCTTTAATAAAACCACCTTTTCACACCAAAGACGTCTCAAGAATTCTTTCTTGGCCGTCGGCTTCGAACCTTAACGCTCTTGCCTACATCAGAAAGCTTCTTAACTCATTTTAGGAGAATAATGGAAGCCTGTTCCCTAAAGTGAAGAAAGAAAGCCCAGAGGAAGAGGTGAGGAAAACTCCAGCCCACTGCATTGCAATTCCTGTGCTCTCGACGGTGGCTCCTAGTCACTGGTGCACACAGAAATCCCCCCTTGCGTTCTAACCCCCCACCCAGGAAGAGGAATAGGGCCAGGCTAGTGGTATCACTCACAGACGAGAGCCACGGCCATACACCAACCTCACTATAAACATGACGTAATGAATGTGAAATAAAACATTACCAAAAAAAATTCAGCAGTCTACTGAAAGAATGTACCATCTGCCATGATGGAGTAACTGATACCAGGCATGCCCTCCGGGCACAAGTAGAAAACAGGACAAAATATGTAAAATAAATGTTTTCAGTCATTGAGTAATGAGCACTGAACTGTGATCATGGAGAGGAGAGATACAAAGCAAACCATACAATTGCCCAGGTTTCTGCCTGGAGGCACTTTGAAACTGTGGCATGCGGAGGTGGGGGTGGAGGGAGTGGGGGGAAGGGATGTCAGGCCGAATCCTGCAGTCCTGCTGAGGAGAGGAGTCGGACCGCAGAGTGTTAAGGGGCCGAAATTAGCAGGGCAGAGTATCAGAAAGAAGGAAGCTACACAGAAAAACCGCTCCAGAAATCTGGGGGTCCTCTTGATTCTGTTGTTCAATGTTGTGGGAGTTATAAGCTGAATTCCAGAGCTATCACAAGGCTGGGAGATATTCAAGTTCCAAGCAGCCTAAGTAGAATTTCAGTGGACACCCAGACGTCCAATACAGACCCCAGAAGGGTCACACTTTAACAGTAAAGGTATATTTACAAATAAAGGTTTTGTTCCTGAGTTTAGTAGGTCAAATGTAGTATGAAACTCAGAAATAAACCTCAAAGGAGAATTACAGACCAATATCCCTGATGAACATGGATGCAAAAATTCTCACCAAAATACTAGCCAATAGGATCCAACAGTACATTAAAAGGATTATTCACCACGACCAAGTGGGATTTATCCCTGGGCTGCAAGGTTGGTTCAACATCCACAAATCAATCAACATGATACAATACATTAACCAAAGAAAGAACAAGAATCATATGATCCTCTCAATAGATGGAGAAAAAGCATTTGACAAAGTACAGCATCCTTTCTTGATCAAAACTCTTCAGAGTATAGGGATAGAGGGTACATACCTCAATATCATAAAAGCCATCTATGAAAAACCTACAGCGAATATCATTCTCAATGGGGAAAAACTGAGAGCTTTCCCCTTAAGGTCAGGAACGCGGCAGGGATGTCCACTATCACCACTGCTATTCAACATAGTATTGGAAGTCCTAGCCACAGCAATCAGACAACAAAAAGAAATCAAAGGCATCCAAATCGGCAAAGAAGAAGTCAAACTCTCACTCTTTGCAGATGATATGATACTTTATGTGGAAAATCCCAAAGACTCCACCCCAAAACTGCTAGAACTCATACAGGAATTCAGTCAAGTGGCAGGATATAAAATCAATGCACAGAAGTCAGTGGCATTCCTATACACCAACAACAAGTCAGAAGAAAGAGAAATTAAGGAGTCGATCCCATTTACAATTGCACCCAAAACCATAAGATACCTAGGAATAAATCTAACCAAAGAGGCAAAGGATCTGTACTCAGAAAACTATAAAATACTCATGAAAGAAATTGAGGAAGACACAAAGAAATGGAAAAACGTTCCATGCTCATGGATTGGAAGAACAAATATTGTGAAGATGTCAAT
>NW_022589746.1:11856137-11866865 GCF_004348235.1 Phoca vitulina
ACTAGGAGAAAAAGCAGTCTGTAAGGGAATTTATCTTAAGAAGGAATGCAAGATTGATTCAATACTCGAAAATGTACTAATGTTATTTACTATGTTAGAAGATTAAAGAAAATAAAAACCACAATCATCTTCCTGGATGACAAAAATTCAGCACACATTCCTGATTTTAAAAACAATAAACAAATAGGTTTCAGTAAGCAAGAAATAAATTTCCTTAATTGGTAATGATAACTGATGTGGGAAACAAAGGCAGAAGGAAATACAGTTAAAATTAAGTATCCTTATAACCTGCAGCCCATTGACAAATACTTGAGTCAGGCAGGGTATAATGTTCCTCCAGGAAGCTCCCAACAGTCTTCATGTTAATGCCTTGCTAGAGGGAACAAAAACCTCGGTTTGACAAGAGCAGGGCCTCCAGTATCCTGTGAGTCTTCTTTAACATATGAAAATCCTTCTGAAACTTCCCTGATCTTTACTTCCCAACCCCAAAGTATACAATCAGTTGCTCCTCACAATCCTGGGGCAGCAGCTCTTTCTGCCCATGGTCCTGTCCCCGTGCTTTAATAGAACCACCTTTTTGCACCAAAGATGTCTCAAGAATTCTTTCTTGGCCATCGGCTCCAGACCTCACCCACCAACACACCACCAACCAACACACCGACATTCAAAAACTACACCAGTAACTATGAGACTACGCCAAACATCACATTTTATGACAAAGCATTACAAGTGTTCTTCATTAGAAAATAAAAACAAAACTTCAGGTTTTAATATGATGGAATCAGGATAGATCATCTCTGTCCTCTCAAAATCACCCTAAAAAAAAATGAATGAAAAAGAGAAATGCAAATGCCTTCGTCAAAGAGATTAGGAGACCTTTATCCTCCTGACCATAATCATAAACAAGGGAGGGCTGCCAAGTGCAGTGAGAATCAAACAAAACATCTCACAAAACCTCAAAGCACAGGGAACACTTGAAGGAGCACAAGCAACAACTCTTAGCTTGAAACCTTGAGGCCAACAGAATGAAGCCTGCGGGAAGCCTCCGGGAACAGTCCGTAATACCACTACCAGGAGACACACTGGTATTCAATGTTGGCAGGAAGCACCTACAAAGGATCCAGAGGAGAACAACTCTAAACTGGAAGGAACACTGCTCATTTCTGAATAGCTGCTCATCCCCACTGGCCAGCTAGGGAGGAATAAAAGCTGAACTCGCTGCAAAGATGAGTAATAACTAAAAATTTAGGGGACCAGCATAGCATCTATACAAATACACAAAAGAAAAAGAAAACCATAACCCCAAAACAGTCAGCCAGATGAAAACTCCTGAGTAACAAATGAACATACTACCATGAATTCCAAAGACTTAAGAAAATAAAAGTCAAAAGCAGAAAAAAAAAAAAAGTTATGAAAAGAAGACAGAAACATAAGCTGGGGCAACATCACAAATAGTTTGGCATTACTATCTAGTAAATTTGAAGTTCTACGTAATTATAGAACCAGAATTGTGATCCAGCAATTCTACCACAGACCTAGACCTTCAGACATATGTCTGTATATGCCCCAACAGACCTACACGATAATGTTCTTAATAGCCCCAAACCGAAAACAGCCCAAATGTCTACCAAGAAAATGGACTGGGGGGAAAAAAAAACCTGTGATAATTCATATAATGGAATACTATATAGCAATGAAAATAAGTCAACTATAGCAGCATCATAGGTAAATATTAAGAACAATGTTGAATAGGGGCGCCTGGGTGTCTCAGTTGGTTAAGGACCTGCCTTCCACTCAGGTCATGATCTCAGGGTCCTGGGATCCAGCCGGCATAGGGCTCCCTGCTCAGCGGGGAGTCTGCTTCTCCCTCTGCCCCTCCCCCACAGCTTGTGCTCTCTCTCTGCTCTCAAATGAATAAATAAAACCTTAGAATAAAAACAATGTTGAATAAAAACTAGATACAAAAAGAAAGAGGTGGGTGATTTCATTATATAAAGTTAAAAAATATAAAAAGGTAAACCATTACTTGCAAAAAAAAAACAACAGTAAACACTAAATTACTGTAATGAAGAAAACCATGAAAAAACAAATACACAAGTAATAATAGCAGGGAAATAATCTCAGATACAGAGGGGAAATATATTTTGTTTAAAAAACTGCAAGATAAGGGCGCCTGGGTGGCTCAGTTGGTTAAGTGTCCAACTCTTGATTTTGGCTCAGGTCATGATCTCAGGGTCCTGGGATCGAGCCCTGAGATTCTCCTCTTCCTTTCCCCACAGCTCGTGCACGTGCTCTCTCTAAAATAAATAAATAAATCTTAAAAACACTGTGAGATAAATTTGCCAAACTCTACAAATAAATCTGAAAACCTGGAGGATTTTTTTTTTTTTTAGAGAAAGAGAGAGCAAGCGCACATGCAACTGGGGGGGGGGGGGGAATAGAGGGGGAGAGAGAATCTTAAGCAGGCTCCACACCCAGTTCAGAGCCCCATGCAGTACTTGATCTCACAACGCTGAGATCATGACCTGAGCTGGAATCAAGTGTCAGACTCTTAACCCACTGAGCCACCCAGGAGCCCCCCAAACCGGAATGATTTTTATGAGAAAATATTAAATACGCAAACCGACTCCAGAAGAGATAGAAAATCAAGGTACCCTCATTACAGTATAAGATATACACAAAGTTGCAAAAAGCCATCCCATATCAAAGTACCTAGTTCATGTGTCATTTCTTTTACAAAGAGTGACTGCCATTACATCAACTTTCTCCTTTATGCATCCCTATACCTTATATATACCTCTATTACAGCCACCCCATTGCCTTACAACCGTTTGTGTCTTTCACTCCTTAAAGAGGGACAATGCCTATGTTATGTTAGAATCTTCCACTCCAACCATGTGCCTAGCACAGAGCAGGCACCCAAACAATATTTGCTTAATGAAGGCACACATGGTCCAGCATTTCACAAGGTTCTGGATACCTAATAATCTCTGTGATTCTCAGAATTTCATAAATGTCTATTCACTTTTCATTTTTAAAAATATTTTAATAAACAATTTCAAACACGTGAAAAATAGTGAACAGTAATATAATGAACCCCAGTGCACCCATCATCCCACTTCAATAATAATCAACATTTGGCCAATCCTGTTCTATTTATCTCCCACTACCACCACTGGATTATTCTTTCTTTCTTTCTTTCTTTTTTTAAAGATTCTATTTATTTATTTATTTGAGGGGCCCATGTGTGGCTCAGTCGGTTGAGCATTAAGGCAGACGCTGAGCCACCCAGGCGCCCCACCACTGGATTATTCTGAAGCAAATCCCAGACATCACTTTATTTCATCTGTAAATACTTCAGTATATAAACCTATTTCACAGTGAAAAGTTCTAAGCAGAGAAAAATTATTTTCCATCAAATCACTGAAAAAGAAAATAATCATAGGAAACATAAATCAAAAGAGAACTTTGTATTTTTAAATGAAGAAACTTACTTGCTTTTTAATATATAAAAAGGAAGCTTTTATTTAATTAATTTAATAAACATGTATTTCAAATTTTCAGATCACGGTCAATTAAATAAAGAAGTTCTTTATTTAGAAAGGTAAAAAAGTACCTCCGCAATGGAGAAGTCTGCCAGGCATCACTTTAATCAAATGATCAAACATGTCATCATCAATAATGTCACAAAAAGACATGCACTGAGGACACATCATTTACACAGTATTCTTGTCAAAAATGCTTAAACTTTAATCAAAAGTTAAAAATCAGACACAAAGGCATTCTGCCAAAAAAAAGGCTTGGACACCTGTAAAATGCCAATGCATAAAAGACAAAAGGCTGGAGTACTTCTCTAGATTAAAGGAAACTAAAAAGACGTGACAAGTAAATGCAATGAGTGATCCTTCTTTAGACCCTGTATTTAAAGAAAAAAAAAAGCTCTAAATACAGAACCTTATTAAGACAAATATGAAAACTTCAATATTGGCTATATACTAGATAATACTGCACTATTACATATATATGTAAAAAAATTATATTTTGTCTATGTAGCAGAATGTTCTTTTTTTTTTAGACACATACCCAAGTATTGAAGGGTGAAGTGCTTTGATGTCTGCAAAGAAAAAAGATTATATATATGTGGTAGATGCCCCCCAAAGATGCCTACATCCTAATCCCTAGAACCTATGACTATGCTCTCTTACGTGATAAAAGGGAATTTGCAGGTGTGATTAAGGATCTTAAAATGAGAAAATTATTCTGGGCTACCTACATGTGCCAAGGTAATCACAAAAGATCCTTATAAGGAGTAGTTAGGAAGGACAGTCAAGAGTAGGAGATATAACCATAGAAGCAGAGGTCAGAGTGATTAAAAAAAAAAAAAAAGTGATTCTAGAGACTGGAAAAGGCAAGGAACAGATTTTCCTCTTGAGCTCCACAAAGAACACACTACTCGCATCTTGATTTTAGCGCTGTAAGATTCATTGTGAATATCTGACTTCCAGAACTATAAGATAATAAATTGGTATTGTTTCAGACCACTAAGTCTGTGGTAATTCATTATGGCAGCAATAAGAAACTGCTTTATGTGGAGAAAAACAAATGTGGCAAAGAAAGGTTAACAATTGGTGAATATAGATGAAGGATGTGTTTATTGTATCATTCTTTCAATTTCTGTCAGTTTGCAATTTTTCAAAATAAGTTGCAAGAAAAAAAAGAGAGAGAAACTCTTCATAAGCAATAATAAAGAGACAAAAGAATAATCCCAAAAAGGGGGGCGGGGAAGAAAAAGAAAAAGTCAAGTAGTATAGAATCTTAGAATTACAGGGGGTGTACCTGAGTAACCCAATAGTTCCATCTTCTAACAGACGTGGGAATCAAGGTACAGGAAGCCTAAGTGCAACTTGAACCCAGATCATGACTTCCAGGGTTTTCGGAGTACGTCAAACTACCTCCCAGAAGAGACAGATGCACAAAAAGCAACAGTAAAATGTTTCAAAGGAGAAGGATTCAAATAAGGAACAGTGAGGGAAAGCAGCAGGTGTCCCAAGGACGAAGAGGTGGAGGCTGGCTAGGATGTGAGGTGTGCATCCTCAGCACGGGGAAAGCAGCTTGCACTTAAACCAGAAGCCGCTGGTACTTGGAAGACACCACAGGGACTTAGGTGCGCACGACAGGAGCAGTGCAGAGAGCAGGGCCCGGTGAGCACATGCCAAGCATCCCACCAAGGGCAGTAACCTGGGCAAATGAAGTTTTTCTTCTGCTAAGAGGTGACTTTCCCTTGGCCAATGCCCAACAATCATTTACACAGTACTCAAAGTTATTTCTGTTTATCAACTTTTTTCCCTAGAGCAATCTGGGCAGGGAGAAAAGGGAAGGGAGTATTTTGACCCATGTAAATGGCGACCATAAGTTTCAGTTTATACCTATACTGGCATAATTATTAATTTTATGGTCAGGAAGTTTCTAAGAGATGAGTTTTGGGCAGTTAGAGGAGAGGAGCAGACAGAGAGGAAAGAGAAGGCACCCATTACCACTGGTGCTCAGTGTCTGAGAGCAGTCATCCACTGAGGGTCCTCTCCTCTGCTTCCAACTCAGGGGCTAAGCCCCATTCCCACATGAGCCCAGAAACACATAAAACCACCTTTAATCTGACTGTGGTCACTCCGGTCTTTGAGTAACAAATGTTACTTGTTTATCCTCAAAAGTACATTAGCTCTTGGCTTAAAAGCCTGCTGGTATCTGGCAAACAGTACACTTCTTTTCAAAATTTGATGTTAAGTTTTGAAGTTAATAATTTTGATTTTCACATAGTATACTGAATGTTTTATATGTATGCGAGAGATGACTAAAGCTTCAAAAGTCTACATTCCTGAATGATCCACAGAGACACCAGAATTCTATCCAAAGTTGCTATTCTCAATGCTCACAAAAACAATTAACATTCTCCTACCCTACCTCTCTGGCTCCCAACATCCCAGAAATGACCCGAATCTGCCTCCCTTAAAGTCAGCTGAGGCCTGTCTGGCCTTCTTTCTAGAGTCTAAAAGAAGCAATATGAATGAAGAGGAAAGAAAGGAAATATGAAGCAGGCAGACAGATACGGTGGAGGACTTACTGCCATCACCAGGTGGAACACTGAGCTCAATTTATCCTGAAGAAAACTACTAAAAAAGAAAAGTTAGGTATTTGAAAAACCATTCCTCCTCTCTGAGCTCTGGCTTCCTTTAAAAGGAATTTGTATTTTAATAGCTCTACAATCCTTTCCAGCAACAAAATCTGATGATGGGTAAAACAGGATTTTAATTGGGTGGACCTAGAAGTCAAATCACCACAGAAGAATGTTTTCCAAAGTTTTCTGAACCCGAACTATAAGTATGTAGACCCCATCTGAACAATTCATCCCCTCTGCAAGGAAAATTATAAATTAGTCGAAGACAGTTCATGTTCCCTGCCTGCTTATTTTTTGAAAAGCTACTTCAAGTAACAACAACAACAACAAAATAATGCCAAAAAAAAAAAAAAGGCAAAGAAACCGCAAAAGTAATACTTACCTTTGCGTCATCTATGTCAAAAACATCACACCAAGGAGATTTAACACCTTTAATTGCCAGGTCAAATGAACAGGTGAAAAAAGCTACCTGAATTAAATCTGGGGGGGGAAAAAGAAAGGTAAAATTTGTGAGTCACTGTTCTCCATAATCTTCCAAAGACTAAATAGCTACAGAATGCCACGTGCAGTATGGTCCAAGGATCTTGGTAGGTTCAGCACAGAGAAAAGATGATTCGGCTTTTTCCTATCAGAGAATTAAGAGCCACTCTGTACAATCCAAATAGGCAGACCTGGAGCTGTCAGGAAGAAACCATGAGGAGGTAGAAATTTCAGTCCAATGAAACTAAGACATTTAACTGGTAACTAAAAGTTACAATTTTTTCTGGTTTTAAAAGTAATGTGCTTGTTAAGAGCACATTTACCTACCAAATCCAACAGAGTTTAACCCAAAACTTGCTAAACGTAACTTGATTTTGTTCATTTTAGAGGGCTGGAAGAGGGAAGTTATAAAAGCTTTTAGTCCCCATCTGAAAATGAGGAATAACAAAGTACATTTACTGAACAGTTCTCTTAACGACACACTTCATGTTCTAACTATTAGGCAGGAGTACAGAGAGAGGGATACAAAAACGGAGCGAAGACTGCAGAAGGTGGAGAGGGGGCAGAGTAAATCGGGGGTCAGGAGGGAGGGGAAACCAAGGGTCAAGAAGGAGAGAAACAAAGAGGGAAAAATCACAGACTGGAGAGAGAGAGCGTGCTTACAGCATCCGTTTTTTCAGACTTAGTTGCTCAGGCAGGCAGCAGATTTCAGATTAAGTTACCTGGCATTTTTACATTGCGAATGAGCTGATTATATTACCTTTAGATACCCCTGGGTTTTGAAGAGAAGGGTAGGGCACCAAGTCCCTGGCTAGGAGAGCTGGCCGTGCTATCTGGTCACAGGCATGTGGCTGCTACTCAATGCTACAGAGAAAAAGGAAGCCATTGCAGGGCTTTTTACCTTCAGTGTCTTTCCTCGTTCCCAAGGAACCAGGATGGAGTTTAAAGAACTTCCCTAAGGCCGTATATAGTACAAAAAGAATATTTAATTGATAACACACATAAAAGCCATTTAAAAACTTTGCTTGAGGGGTGCCTGGGTGGCTCAGATGGTTAAGCATCTGCCGTCGGCTCAGGTCATGATCCCGGAGTCCTGAGATCGAGCCCCGCATTGGGCTCCCTGCTCAGCAGGAAGCCTGCTTCTCCTTCTCCCACTCCCCCTGCTTGTGGTCCCTCTCACTGTGTATCTCTCTGGCAAATAAATAAATAAAATCTTTAAAAAAATAAAATAAAATAAAAAAATAAAAACTTTGCTTGAATAAATGAAAGGGTTGATAATCCTAATACCTAACATAATATAGTGACTTCTAAATACCATGGATGTTTGATGAAAAGAACCTGTCTCATTCACACTCAAAGTTCTAGTTCTGAAACAATGAAAGTCAATCCTAATGGTCTATTCTTTAACTGGAAGGAGGCTGACAGAAAAATTTCACCAAAAACACTTCAGAGGATGACAGGCTTTGAGACCTAACTCAGCCACTAATCATCCAGAGCAGGTGGCTCCAGCCTCTTGGGTCTCAATCTTCCTACCTGCAAAACAGGTAGAACTCTCAAGAGGAGTTACAGCCCTGACCCGCCTATTATGACCATGCTGATTTCTTGGCCAGTCTTTTGAAACCTCAAAAATATTTCAGACAGATCAAAGATTTAAACATTAAAAAACTAGGCGCCTGGGTGGCTCAGTCGTTAAGCATCTGCCTTCGGCTCAGGTCATGATCCCAGCGTCCTGGGATCGAGCCCCGCATCAGGCTCCCTGCTCGGCGGGAAGCCTGCTTCTCCCCCTCCCACTCCTGCTTGTGTTCCCTCTCCCGCTGTCTCTGTCAAATAAATAAATAAAATCTTTAAAAAAAATAAATAAATGAACATTAAAAAACCAAGATAAAGGAAGACATAAGAAAACAGAATAATCTTGGAGTCAGAGAGGATTCCTAGGCAAAAGACAACACTGAACCGCCACGATGAAGACAGACGTGGCTATATGAAAGACATAACGGGTACAAAGACATCTAAACCTAAAAAGTGAGCAACTAATTAACAGAAAATGTCAGCAATATACAATAAGCAAAGGATTTATCCTTTGTCAAGCAAAGTTAAAGGATATATAATTAATATATCTATAACACATAAAGAGCAAGAAAAACATAAAAATAATCTGATAGAAATGGACAAGATAAGGAAGAGGCAAACCCCAGAAGGAATGCAAGTAGCTAGCAGACACAGGAAGACATGCTCATCTTCACAAGTGACTAAAGAAATGCAAATTAAAGCTAAATACCATTTTTCATTAATCAAATTGGCAAAAAATCAAAATGACTAATAACAGCCACTGTTGGATAAGACAGGGGAAAATGAGCATTCTCATATATTGTTGATACAAATTTCTACACTTTCAGAGAGCAATTTGGAAGTATATGTCAAGGTGTAAAATATTCATTGTCCTTAACCCAACAATTCCACCTACAGTTATTCACCTTATAAATTCTCAAGGGCAAAAACCAGATTATAAAAATGTTCACCGCAGCATCATTTGAAAGGGTGAAAAACTAAGAAGAACCTCAGTAGGAAAATGATTTCCTACAAAAAAAATTTGCACTGTATTAGTTCCATTCCCCTCCACCAGTAAAATCTGATGGGTTAAATAAGTTTTTAACTATCACTGACCTAGAACCTGAATCATATATCCTATGAAATCACACAGAATTCAAAAAAACGAGACAGATTTACATGACAAAGATATACTGCTAAGTAAAAATGAGTTACAGTAAATACATATATCATCATCCCTCTATGTTAAAAACAAAAGGATTTAAATAGCTACAGTAGTTTTGAGCTGTTACTCTGCCAGGCATTGTACTAATGCTCTGCATGAATTAATTTCATATAATCCTTGCAATAATCCTAAAAGAAAGGTAAAATTCCTATACCCATTTTATACAGAAAGAAACTATGGCCTAGAACTATTAATTAACTTGTAAAGACCACAGAGGTAATCAACAGTATAACAGAGTCAAGATTCAAATACAAACAGTCCAATTCCAGAACCCATGATTTTAACCACTATACTTATATTGCCCCCAAAAAGAAGTTGCTCTCATTTACCCCATCAGTAAAACACAAATAATCCGAAACTAAAAATTGTTTTTTAAAAAATCTTCAACAGGGGTGCCTGGGTGGCTTAGTTGTTAAGCGTCTGCCTTTGGCTCAGGTCATGATCCCAGCATCCTGGGATCGAGCACCATGTCGGACTTTCTGCTCAGCAGGGAGTCTGCTTCTCCCTCTCCCACTCCCCCTGCCTGTGTTCCCACTCTTGCTGTGTCTTCTGTCAAATAAATAAAAAATCTTTAAAAAAAAAAAAAAATCTTCAACAGTCTAATGCCCCGCTAACCAAGTAATAGCTAGATACTGGTATAGTTATATAAAGGAATTTGGTACATAAAGTTTAAAATGTAGGACTAAAATCACACACATTAAATAAAAAATAAAAAGTTGAGGGGCCCCTGGGTGGCTCAGTGGGCTAAGTGTCTGCCTTCGGCGCATGGTCATGATCCTGGGATCCAGTTCCGTGCGTCGGGCTCCCTGCTCTGCTTCTCCCTCTGCCCTCCCCCCTGCTTGCACACGCGCATATTATCAAATTTCAGACTGAAATCATAGATACCATTCATAAAAGTTTTAAAACCTGCAAAACAATATCCCATTTATGTACAGAAACATAAATATAAAAACTGACATGGGATGATTTAAATGCTCAATTCATGACAATGACTACAGCTGGGAAGAAAAGAAGAGAAATAAAATCCCGGAGAGGCACCGAGGGACCTCAATTCATTTAAAGCAACTAATCGCAGCATGTTAAAATTTGATAAAACTGAGTTGTGGGTATATGGACATTCATTCATTATATCAGCCTTATTATTATCTACAGGCTTAAATTACTTCCCACTAAAATAATTTTTTTTAAAGATTTTATTTTTAAGTAATCTCCATACCCAACGTGGACTCACAGCCTTGAGATCAAGAGTCACCTACTCGGGCGCCTGGGTGGCTCAGTTGGTTAAGCGACTGCCTTCGGCTCA
>NW_022589746.1:11866875-12000565 GCF_004348235.1 Phoca vitulina
GTTGGTTAAGCGACTGCCTTCGGCTCAGGTCATGATCCTGGAGTCCCGGGATCGAGTCCCGCATCGGGCTCCCTGCTCAGCAGGGAGTCTGCTTCTCCCTCTGACCCTCCCCCCTCTCATGTGCTCTCTCTCTCTCTCAAATAAATAAAATCTTTAAAAAAAAAAAAAAAAAAAGAGTCACCTACTCTATCAACTGAACTAGCCAGGCGCCCCTAAAATAAGTAATTTTTAAAGCTCTGTAGATGGCCACAATGTTTAGCCACTTTGGGGAAAGAGAAAAAATTCAATTTTAAATGCTAGTCCAGGCATCTTCACTTTTTTGATGCTTATAAAGCATTCAGGTTCCATGATTCTAGTCTATTATTTTCCCACCATCTCCTACTTCTAGCTTTTTGGAAATTTATTCACAATATAAGAAATCCACAGTCTTTGTATGTATGTTTGTCAACATTTGCTGTATGAATTATGAATTCTTAGAAATCAGAGAAAAATCCCATTACTTTTTCTACGTTTCCTGTTGGTAGGTGAGCATGTGCCTTGGCTTCCCACCTGCTTTCCCAGCATAGTTATTAATAGTGCCCCCTTTCACCGCCTGGTGTACCGGGCTGCATGACAAAGTGCAACAGGCAGCCTGTCCACCGCAATACCTTTTGACAGACACAAGTGTTCATTCTTTTTAGCATCTCTAGGCTTAAAAGCCTCAAAGAAAATACCCACACTACTTTGCTTTTTTCACTAATACCCCTCCTCAAAACATTAACACATACACACTTCTGAATGGCTTCAAAAGCTAAAGAATTTTATATAATTTTCTACTTTTATCATTTTATGAGGCAATAATTCAAAAAATATAATTTATATAAATAATGCTTAGAGTTGAAGCTTTATATACCTCTGCTCTCAAAAAAAAAAGATTCCAGGATACAGCAAGAATCCTGTACATTAATTTACATAAGGCTCAAAGAAGTATATGAATCTCAAAACAGTAAGCATGAGGGTGCCTGGGTGGCTGAGACGGTTAAGTGTCTGCCTTCGGCTCGGGTCGTGATCCTGGGGTCCTGGGATCGAGCCCCACAATCAGGCTCCCTGCTCAGTGGGGAGCCTGCTTCTCCTTCTCCTTCTGCCTGCCGCTCCCCCTGCTTGTACTCTCTAATAAAAAAATTTTTTAAATCTTTAAAAAAAAAAAACAGTAAAAGCATGATATACAATTTTCTTGACCTAGAACATATTATTTTCTTAATGTAAAATCAATTGTGGGCCTTTAAAAGGAATTACTTTATGCTTCCATATTTTCTCATTTTCAGAGTTTGAGAATCATTTAAATTATTTCAGAGTTCGAATGAAAGATAATGGGCACATTACCTGCATTTAAATTGTTGACTGGCACTTGCAAAGTAGCTGCAACCTTTTTTAAAATGTTCTGCATTTCTGGTCCAGTTTTGAAGGCTTCTACATGATAAAGAGCCGTAGCATTCTTTTCCACTTCAGTTAAAAACTTCTCACAATGATCAAAGAACCTCATTAGTTTATCGTTAATTCTTGGAGGTCCACACTCCATGTCTGAAACAGAAAAAAAATTGTTTATACATATATATATATACATATCATCAACATGAATGATAATCTCAGATTATTGAAAATTTTGTTTCAAGGGTGAAAAAGAACACTAAAAACCTGCTTATTTATTGGCTGAAATAAGCACAAACTAATCAAGAAAGACAGGGCAAAACTATTCCCCATTTGTAATGATGGTAATTCATGAGAGTATATGCTAGAAAAGACTAAAGAAACAGAGAATCAGAGATAAGATGTTATGGCATTACTACACAGTGAAAAAAAAGGTGGTTGAAATAAGTATTTTCTGAAAGAAAACAAAAATAATTAGACATGAAAATCCTAAGAAGTGCAGAAATGTGTTTTGTAAGTACCATTTGTCAGGCACAGAAAACTTGAGAAAGCAAACTGAAAACTAGCAAAGTTCCTAACTACAATGTTGAGAGACTAATTCAGCAGATCAAATCTGTTTTTCTCCTCTAAGCCAAATCTACATAGTGTATTTTATTTTCTCTATTAACTTTCCCAACGCTGTGTTTCTTTACAAAAGACTGCTTTGGACAAAAACTACTGACAACAGCACAGAACATCCACATTTCAGATCTTCTGTATTTCATGGTGCTTGGTGCTTCTGTTTTTGGTTTATTTTATAACTGAAGCTCCCAGATGCTTTCCATTTAGAATCACTAAGTTCCATTATTTTCCCAATTTGGCAGCAAATATGTATTATAAAAGATCTGCAATCATGCCTCAACTACTGGGGTGCCTTTTAAGTTTTTTCAGTCATATTCAAAACACATCGATTTCAATCATTTCTCCAATAATTTACCATGAAAAGAACACCAAAAACACTACTGCTGTATAGAAAATGAGAAAATCAAATCGGTCAAAGTAGTTTTGCTTTGGATGTGGGTGTGAAAAAACATATTTATATGTATGTGTGCGTGTCCATTTCAGGACCTCCTGAAATGTATAATCGTGCCCAACGTCACTGCCAACTGGATTATGGTAAAACAGCTTGACTCGGAAAATAAGTGACCTTTGTCCTCTCTCTGTGGCCTCAAAATACAATTTCCCAAGTGGATCTGGATTTTTCGTCCTTGCTATTAACTCATTACTGCTACTCTTCAAACAGAAACAAAGGTATTGGGTGCCTGGGTGGCTCAGTTGGTTAAGCGACTGCCTTCGGCTCAGGTCATGATCCTGGAGTCCCTGGATCGAGTCCCACATCGGGCTCCCTGCTTGGCAGGGAGTCTGCTTCTCCCTCTGACCCTCCCCCCTCTCATGTGCTCTCTCTCATTCTCTCTCTCTCAAATAAATAAACAAAATTAAAAAAAAAAAAAAGGTATTGTCCTTTTGCTGTTAAGAATACAAAATCTAATTCAGTGGAGCCCCTTGAAAGCCCAGGTGTACACAACAGGCAATTATAATTATATATATATATATATAAATAAAGAGAGAGAGAGATTATAATGAAATAGCTAGGCAAAAAGTTCAATCTCTAAGACCTCATCCCAGGAGGGCCAGTAGCCCCTTTTTGGTATACACTATAAACACTGTGCCATGGCGAAGTATATTCTGCTTTGAATGTTCACTTAATTTAACAGATTTGTGGGGAATTTTCACTTATATTAATCACTAAAAAGCACAATTCAACAAGTAAACAAGTCAGCCAAGAGAACCACCCACATAGCAGTAACATGACACACAATCAACAGAACAACCTCTTGGAGATGGTTGAACTGCGTTAAGAGAGGATGCTACTGGAAAAATGACAAACCAGTCTACTTCTAATTTATTTTTCACTTGGGTTTAAAGCTAAACAATGTCTCACCTCATCTCTGACCTGAAAACTGGCCAACAAAATATTAACACTTGCTCATCTCTCTGACACAAACATGTTATATTATTTTCATCCTTACTTCTAAGTTAGAGTGAATGGACGCTGCAGAGTATAAGGGTTGAGAGACCAAGCTCTAAATCAGATTTCCTGGGTCCGTACCTAGCCATATGAAATTAGGTAGATTATTTAGTGTTCCTATCGCTCAATCTCCTCATCTGTTAGGTAGGGGGAAAATACTACCAACCTCAGAGGGCTTTTGTAAGGATTTAGTGAAATAAATGTCAGGCATGCCTGGCACAAAACCATATAGCAGGCATTAGGTGTCTGTTATTCTTAGTATCTGTGACTATTAAACATTTTCTGAAGGTGGGACATGGATTCCAGGCCTGACTCTGGTCCTCACACTAACCAAGGACAATCAACAAGGCACATTCCCGGGCTCAGCTTCTTCACCTGTGGAGTACAGGGCCCCACTAGATGATCTCTCCAATTCTGCAAAAGTATTGGAATAAATTAGGCAAGTACTGAGTGTGACCATGACCCACAGCGACAGGGAGGATAAGTCTACAGTATATACAAATTCAAAACAGAGAAAAAAGCACAGCAGTAAAGAAAGTTTGAGAGTCGCTTCCTGAAACAGGATGTGGGCCCAGAACCAATACGTCATTTAAAAAAAATAAAAGTCGGTCTCCTCTCCTGTCGGGTCCCGCAACGCCCGCTACGCGTCCAGCCCCTGGAAGGGGCCCACTGCGTCCCTGATGAACCGACAGAGGAGTATGCGCGGGGACAAGGGAGACAGACCGCCCAGCCCCGAACGCGCGCCACGGGATGAGCACCCGGGGGACGGAAGGAGTGAGGGGCGACCGAGCCAGGGGACCCTGCCCGCGGCGGCCCCGGGCCGGCACCTGCGACGTCGGGCGGCGGCAGGCCCGGGTGGTAGTGCTGCCACAGCCCCTGCAGGAAGGCGGCGCCGCTGTCCACGCAACGGTGTTTGGAGCTGGTGACCAGCTGCAGGCGGCCGTAGTTCTCGAAGCTGAAGAGAGCCGGGAAGAGGGAGGCCAGGCGCAGCGCCAGCTGTCGCATGTCCTGCCGCCCCTTCTCCACCAGCTGCCCGTCCATCCAGTCCGCGTACCCCAGCGGCCAGTCGGCCAGCGCGGCGCCCAGGTCGCGGCCGCCCGCGGGGCCAGCGCGCCCGTCGCCGGACCGGCGGGCCTGCAGCAGGCCGTGCAGCTGCCGCAGCTTGCGGATCTGCTTGGCCGTAGGGTAGCGGGTGCCGTGGCGGATGAGGGCGACCAGCTGCACCGGGGTGCAGGTGTCCTCCAGCAGCTCAGGGTCCCTCCACGGCGCCTCGGGGTCCGGCAGCAGCCCGGGGTTGGCATCCTCGTAGCGGGTCTTGGTGCCGAAGTAGGGGCTGAGCGCCGAGACCGCGGGGTGCTCCGGCTCCAGGAAGGAGCAGCGCGAGAGCGACGAGAGCAGCGCCACAGCCAGGGCCGCGACCGGTGCCACGGAGACCTTGACGAGGCGCTCGGGGCCGCGGAGCATGGTGCGGCGCAGCCCTCGGAGGGCGACGTACCGGCCGGGGTCGCGACTTCCGGCTCCGGCGGGCAGGGGGCGGGCCCAGACGGCGCTTCCGGCCTGGCTCTGCGCCCCCAGGATTCGCTGCGCGGCGCAGGGCGGCGCGGACGCTGGGGAGGGGAGCGCCCGGAGACTCTCGCCTCCCGCTCGGGTGGCGCCGGCACGAAACGCCGGGGAGCTTCGGAGACCTGTGGCTGAGGTGGAACTGGCGTCGGCGGGGCCTCCCGCGTGGGTGAGCTTCTTAGGGCAGGCGCCTCCGGGGCTGACTCAACCGCTGCTCTGCTCTTTCGGATGCTCTGGGCGGGAATGAGCCCGCGTCTCGGAGACCCGCCGCACAGGACACCTTGCAATGGCTGACTCGGGCCCTCCCCCACCCGCCGCGTTCACCGGCGGTGTTGAAAACGTGCTCTCCGAACCACCAGGGCGCCTGAGGCTGTTGTTCACAGAGTAGGTCCCCGGGCCCTGCCCCAGTTTGCCTCCCGAAGTCCAAACCTCTTCCCTGGTTGGAGTTTGATAATAGCGTGCAGCCAGGCGCACCAGAACCGGAGAGAGGCTCTGTTCTCCAGGAAACCCAATTCCCGAGCCTTCGGTAGTGTCTGGACCTGGGCTAGCGGAGCTGACTGAGCTCAGCGCCACGGCACTCCGGAAGGATTGTGCGTGTTGGCATCCGAGGCTTTCAGAGTAGAGACAGCACAACCATGATCACTTGTGATGAATCATAGCCCGTGATTGACGGCATTATTAAGTATGAGCTAATCTGCTATATGGAGCAAACATGGTCTCTGTTTACCACCACTCCAAGGTGAAACTCCGCTCGCGTGTAATTACATACTCAAGTCAGCAGCTACGTGTTGTCATAGGTTAGTGCTCAGAATCTTTGATCCAAGGGAAAAAACCATAAATCTGAACAATACGTTGGTTTCTCCACTTGACCACCAATTTGTACACTAGTTGGGAAAAGAATAAAGATTAAAGAAGTCATCTGTTTTTGTAATGGAGCTTTTCCTTCAAAGACACTACTAAATTGCTCTTGGTAAGCCCATCTCCATCTTAACTACTTTTCACCTTGTTGAGGTGTCTCTGGTTCAGAGAGGTGTACCTCTAAATGTTAGCCACTGAACAAGATGGTGTAAAATCAAGAATAGATTCTAACTTGGACACTGCAAATTTTAAGATATTCTGTAGCAGGAAGCCATCTTTTTCTTTTTCCGAGATGCCACTTTGTAGAGTGAATATTCACAGTTCGGTGATATTTTCACAGAACTTTGCTCAAATTAATATTTGGTGAACATCTACCTTTCCTTTATGGACTTTCCTAACCCTACATTTTATAGGCTGAAATGCCTGATGATATTTCGAAGTGCATTCAGCAAGCATTTGTGCCAGTTGCATGTCATTATATTTTGCTTAATATATGTGCCTAATAATGATCACCTCTCATGCCTGATCTTTTGTATCCTCAGGAGGTACCAAGTCTTCCCAAAGGCACCATCCTTCCTAATGAAGTAACCTTTAGAGACCCTGTCTACCTACGTACATAATCAATGACACACATTCCTACAAACTAAATTTGCCCTTAGCTTGATTTTTTTTTCCTTCCCCTCATTTCTCATCTGTTAATGTTATGCTGTTTTGTATATTTATTAAACCAGCTCCAGTCATTTTGTTGTTATGGCCAAGATGACAAATGATAAGATTAAGCAATGCCTTCATGTTTTTCACTAGGAAAAAGCCAGAGGTAGTATAAAGAGTATATAAGCCTTGGATCCAGATGCCAAGCTTTGCCAGTCATTAACTGAGTGACCTTAGGAAGTAACTCAGGTTCTCTGTGCCTTAGTTTCCTACTTGAAAACTAGGAATATTAGCACCTACATTGCGAAATTACTGTGAGAATCACAGATGACATTTAAAATTCATATAATAGGCTGCTATGAGTGGTATTTTTATCAATAATGTTTCAGTAATATTATATGTTATTCCTGTGCTAAGATGCATAGCTCTCTAGCAACTACACTGTATAAACTTCCACTGAACATTAAAATTACTTTCACAAGCAAGACATGCATCAAAGATCATTTCTTAACTTTTCTAATAATAAAAATCCACTCATCTTCCTTAAAATGGGTTTCTCATTCTTAAAGCAGTGAGTAGCTTTGAGAAGTTTTAAGTAGTAGGCAACAGGCCCTGCTCATCTTTTCATGTCAGGCCATGTCTTAATTCTCTGGCCACTCTGTAAGTTGGCGCCCTTTTAGGTAGTTGCCCACCTTGTCCAATCAGCTAGTACCCAGGAGTTTGCATGGTATAAAACATGGTTGTGTCTTGGTAAAGACCATGGATGGATCGCTTTTCCTCATGTGAGGTTGTGAGCATGATAGCAAATATATTTGACAAATCTAAGACAACATGAGAGGTAGAATGGAAAATTAGTGGTTCAGATTCCTTGAAGAGATGAGAGCATGGAACCAAGAGCACAGAGAATTTGATTTGGACCAGAACAAGAGGAGACCTTATTTTTCTGAGAGAAGATTGGAAGGATGGAATCACATGTAGATACATTTGTTGGTCTAGCAGAAGGGAATTCATGGATTTCCAGCCTGATGGCCTCAGGTTCCTCAGTGACATAGGCAAGATGGTCTGAAGAGATGGGAGAATAGGATTTAGGTCTTTGGAATGTAGAAATGGATTGGATTTAGAACTGAGAGAAATAGGAAAGGATTTGCAACTGAGAAGAATGGGAAACAAGTAAAAAGTTGGTTGGCCAGCTCTGGGGATCCAACAGAGAATGAAAGACTTGAATTGCTAGTGGTTGTGTAATTTTATCCAGAAGTGAACATTATCTGTTGTGTCCTTTGGAGTGGAAAAGAAAAAAGTTGAGTTCTGTTCTACATTATTCTAGTTTGTCTTAAGTAGAACTTTTCTAATCAATCCACTATATTAAAGAATACGGTATTTTTGCTAGATTATTTATTCATAGGACTTCTAAAATAGTTGTTCCATTCTTAAGATTGCATGGTGTCAAATACAGTATTTTAAGTTACAGATATCTATAATATTTTTTTCAATGTTACTAAAGAAGAGGCTTTCTGGTGAAGAAACAATAAAGAAAGGAAAGGCTAAATGCTTTGGGGGATAGGGTAGGCTGTCTATGTAAGCATAGAACATATTGATTAAAAACATGGTTCTGAAGTTAGACTTTCTGGTTCTCAAATTCCAGCTTCATCACTTAATATCTGTGAGATCTTGAGCAAGTTAAACTGTTGCCTCAATTTGTTTTCATCTATAAATTGGGGATAATACCTATGTTATGCAGTTGTTGATAAGATTAAGTGAGGCAATTTACATAAAGACTTTATATAGTTCCTGGCCCCAAATCAATTTGTAACTTTTACTGAACATAATTAAAATGTTTCTTGTTATTGCTTTTCCTTTAACCAAGTAAACCGACAATGGCCAGTTTGTCATAGATATTTGTTATCTTACAACTACATTAAGCAACTAACTTTGTGCCTACGCCAAGAAAGTTTTAACTCTAGTATCTTACTGCCCTGCTGTTTCATCTTTCCTTTCCTGGTTATTGATTTAGTGCTTATTTGTTCTTTATTGCTGTAGAAACAACCACCAGAAGAAGGGTCCATGTGTATGGACAGGGCTGGAGTGATCCATGCTTCAACATCAGTCCATTCAACCCTGCTTGAATGCAGAGGTTGCATAGATCACCAGACTCCACGGATAAGATACTACATTGTTGCCCAGCATATAAAAGCCAAGCTGAATTGTTTAACGTTGTGTTTCAGTTGATGAGTAGAACTTCACTGAACCGTGCACAATGATGGAGGTGACTTGCTTTTTTACATTCTCTGTTTTACCTTGCTAAGGGAGTTATTTTGCAGTGACAAAGATTCTCTTCTAGTGTCTCGACACATCCTAGGACTTTGATGTGAATTCTTCCCTCCCGTCAAATGTTGGTTCTAAATCCATTGAACTATTTTGGAAACCGGATACAATGTTTAAATTGCCAGTATTCTTGCTGTGCTTTGCTACTTCCATTTAATAGGAGGAAACTGTAGCTATTCACTTTCTCCTCCTGTTCTGTAATGATTTTCCTATACATGCCAGTACTGTTACTCAGCGGCATAATTTCCTCCAGAAGTCCACTCTGAAAGATCTTGTTATCCCATCACAAAGATGAATAATGGGTTCTAAATCTTGGGAAAAAAATTTCTCTTCTTCCCTGTATTTTTCAAGAACAAGCATAGACAATAGGAATTGAAAACATTTTTCTGAAATGTTTTCCAAAATTGGAAAATCTCTTTGAGCAATTTGATCTTTAAGACAATGGGTTAGCTGACTTTAAAGCCATCAGTATTTCCTTATTCCCAAGAACAGAGAACTTTCAGAGAAAAGTTATTCATTAGCTCTTTATCAGAAAGAACGTTTTTTACTTAGTACATTAATGTCAATTTCATGTTGTCTCCCTAGCCCATGCATGAAACAGTCTTTCAGTTTTTGTTCACTATTTTTTAAATTTATTTATTTATTTATTTATTTATTTATTTATTTATTTGACAGAGAGAGAGAGAGAGAGAGGGAGAAAGAAAGGACAAGCAGGGGGAGCGGCAGGCAGAGGAAGAGGGAGAAGCAGGCTCCCTGCTGATCAGAGAGCCCCAACATGGGGCTTGATCCCAGGACCCTGGGATCATGACCTGGGCCGAAGGCAGACACTTAACCAACTGAGCCACCCGGGCACCCCTGTTTACTATTTTCTTGTAACATAAATCCATCTTTCTTGGGTTGAATTACTTGCCTATATTGCGTATCAGTAAGTATTAAAATCCAACATTACCTAAGCTAGAAAAGCAGTGTTGGCATCTGTTAGCAGTTGCTGCTAACTCATTCTTAGTTAATACCTTAGATGCAAGAGCCATGGTGAAAACTTTTTTGATACTTAAATATCCATCCCTTACATCAAGTAGACTGTCAGGAATTACTTGTTAAAAGGGTGTATGTATGAATGAATAAATGAGATAGAACAAACAGTGTGGGAACATAAAATGTGGAAATAATATTGCTGTATATTTATGCAACATAATTATTTTACCTTCCCAGTTATCCTATGACCTATGAAGAACAGTATTTATATCATGTTGTGGATGTGGAAATCAAAACAAAGAGAGGTTAGATGCCTGCCAAAATCATCTCATCTAACAAGTACTTAGTAGAACCAGTTCTAGAATATGATAAGTGGAAAGAGAGCTATCCTTGTGTTTCTTTTCCTGATACCTACCTATTCCTGACAAATGAACAGTGACCTCAAAAAGTATCATTTGTAGATGGGGCTAAAAGGATAAATATTGCACATAATACTATAGCAGTTATATTAGTTAACCCACTCAACATTTATTCTCCCTTTTTTCTTGGAATCAATGTGTATGTATTCACCTCTCAGGAAGGTCACTCTGTCCCCACTTAAGGAAAAAGTCCTGATTGGTTTAAACCAATCCTGGTAATTATATTTTTCTTGCCAGTTTTGGTTTAGGAAAGAGCATGTAACTAAATTCTAGTCACTGAGATAGGAGGGGCAGTCTACTTAGCAGTTTCTGAGAAAGTTTTTTTGGTTCTAAGAAAGACAAATGATAGGGTGATAAACGGTCAACACATTATAGGATGAGTGAATCAGAGATCCTAATGACTCGAAGAAATATTGCAGTTGGCACAGTTAAATATTCTGGAAGGGAAGGAGTTGGTATTCAGTGAATGAAATGCCTCAAATGGATATTTCAAAGATGGTGGAGTACTTGTTATTGATTAAATGAGACAGTTTAAAACATAAGATTAAGAAAATTTAGCCAAGGCAAGTTCTAAAATACAAATCCTTTAGAATTAAGAAGGTACAAACAAACAAACAAACAAACAAAAAATGGAGAGGCCAAGAAGTCCTGGCTCAAAACTTTTGCTCCTGTTTCTAAACTTCTATTCTTGCAGGATTTAAGCCCCACTAGATTCTCACCTTCTACTATTCCATGCACCTCTCCCTCTATCCACCTCTTAAAAATTCCCAGCTCACTCGGCATCTATTCCATGAAATTTATTTCTAAAATTTTATTTTATACCAACATTTTGTTTTTAATAGATGCGATTCATGGTTTGGAAAGATGAGAGAGATTCAAAGCACAGAGATGCCAATAATTTTAAATATAATCTTTAAAAAATTCTTAAAATGCAAAAGAGTGATACACTTGAGGAAGAGGCAACTTTTCTGGACATTAGCATGTCCAAATGCAATGACTAGACTTGCTGCAGCCATCTTAGAACCAGTGAGGAGCCAGCTTGAAAACAAAGCCAACACAGCGAGATGACATGGCCGATTGTGGAAAGAACCTGAGTCCTTCATGATGCCATTGAGCTGATGAATGAAACCTGGAGTATACCGCCTCTGGGCTTCCTGTCATCTAAGGTAATAACCATCTTTACTGTTTGAACTAGTGTTTCATTATTTTCCGTAGAGAGTCCTAATTGGTGTACGTAATTATTAACCCCACTTAACCCCTTCGGTTAAACCTGTCATGTCTTTCTTGATTTTGCTGAAGTTACCTGATCCCATCTCCTTAGACCTGACCTTGGGTGTCTCACTCAGAATGATCATGGTTTATGAAGCATGGGAAGTCCAAGGAAGAGGAGGAGGTAGGTGGGCAGCATGAGATATCTGGTGATGGAGATCTGGGTCAGACAAGGTGACGTTTGAAAGCTAAGCAAGAGATGCAAATGAAGCAGAGAGAAGTCAGCTCTTCCAAGCACACCCTTAGAAAGCTAGTCTTAGGGACTGAGGAGCACATTTATGGGGAGAGTTGTGGAATCACGTTATAGTAATGGTGTCACTTAGATCCATGCTTTTCTCTCAAGGGGAGAAATCATTGTTCACAGGCTATCAGAGAATTCTTGTCATGCTTGTTTTCTACAGAAATAGGCCAAGTTCTGATGTGTTTCATGATGACGCCATAGTCTAAAAATGAGAGACTTGATTTCAGTTTTTCTTGTAGGTGCCAAGAGGCTTGTGGTGGTGTTGTTTCAAGGCTGACACAGTCTTGGAAACTAGAGGATGGCCTTAATGTTCAGTCTGGGGTAGCTCTCCTTCATGACCTTAAGCCTTTTCTGAACATCTTCATAAAGACATAGTAATATTCTGTTAATTATATGAGAGGTGTTCATGTGGATTTAAACAGTAAATCTAACAAGTAGGCTATTCTTTGATGGCACAGAGGTACTTATTTATTTTTACATTTTAGGTATTTGTGAAAAAAACTAATTCAGGAATATATTAAATTGAGTTTGAAGCCATAAAGAGGAAGAAAATAATAAGGATAATAAGGATTAGAGCAGAAATAAATGAAATAGAGAATACAAAAACAATAGAATCAATGAAACCAAACACTGGTTCTTTGGAAAGATCAACAAATTGACAAACCTTTAGTTAGATTAAGAAAAAAGAGAATACTTAAACTACTAAAATCAGAAGCTAGGGGCGCCTGGGTGGCTCAGTCGTTAAGCGTCTGCCTTTGGCTCAGGTCATGATCCCAGGGTCCTGGCATTAAGTCCCACATCGGGCTCCCTGCTCAGCAGGAGTCTGCTTCTCCCTCTCGCACTCCCGCTGCTTGTGTTCCCTCTCTCGCTGTGTCTGTCTCTGTCAAATAAATAAATAAATAAAATCTTTAAAACAAAATACAATAAAATCAGAACCTAAAGAGGGGATGTTACTACTGATTAAAGGAATAAAAAGCATTATAAGAGAATACTATGAACAGTTGTATACCAAACAAATTGGATATCCTGGAGGGAATGGACAAATCCCTAGAAGCACTCAAACTACCAAAACTGACTAAAGAAGAAAAAGAAAATATGAATAGACCCATAGCAAGTAAGAAGACTGGATCAGCAATCAAAAACCTCCCAACAACTTGGGAGTTATTAAGGGAAGGTGATAGACTAGCCTCCCAACTAGTATAAGATTCAAGGGCAGAGTACCATTCTGGAAGCAACATACTGATGTACATGGGGGAACAGAGATCAAAAGAAAAAGCGAACAAAAGGCATGGATGGTGAAGGTGCTTATCGTTTCTATTATGTGGGTGTAAAAGCTTTCTGTGGCCCTCTTGAATTAGTGCTTCTCATTATTCACTGTAACAAATAAAGTGATGTGGTTTCTATTTATGAAAAAAATAACAACACATTCAATAAAAAAAAAAAACTCCCAGCAAAGAAAAACCTTTTATTAAATAAATAGAAGAGGAGAAATACTTCTCAACTCATTCTATGAGGCCAGCATTACCCTGAGAACCTAAAGAGGGGATGTTACTACTGATTAAAGGAATAAAAAGCCTGAGAAGACACTACAAGAAAATTAGACAATATCCTTTCTGAATGTAGACACAAAAATCCTCAACTGATGCTAGCAAATTGAATTCAGCAGCATATAGAAAGGATTATACACCATGACCAAGGGGGATTTATCTCAGAAATGTAATAATGGTTCAGCATACAAACTCAATCGATGTAACACAGCACATGAATAAAGGTGGGGGAGAACCACATGGTCATTTCAATTGATGTGGAAAAAACACTTGACAGCATCTGACATCCCTTCATAATAAACTAGGAATAGAAAGGAACCTTCTCAGCATGATAAAAGATAAATATCAAAAAACCCACAACTAACATCATGGAGAAGGAAAGAAAGCTTTTCCCCTAATATCAGGAACAAGACAAGGATGCCTGTTTTTGCCACTTCTATTCAACATAGTATTGGCAGTTCCAGAGGAATTAGACAAGAAAAAAAGAAATAAAGTGCAGCCATATTGGAACAGAAGAAGTAAAACTGACTATACCATAGATTACATAAATGTAGAAAACATAAAGAATACATGCAAATATGCATACATACCCCCCCCCACACACACACACTCCTTTTAGGGCTAATTAATGAATTTAGCAAAGTTGCAGGATACAAAAATCAGTTGAATTTTTATGCACTAGCAGTGAAAAATCTGAAAAGGAAATTAAGAAGACAATCCCATTTGCAATACCATCCAAAAGAATAAAATTCTTAGGAATAAATTTAACCGATGAGGCGCAAAACTTTCACACTGAAAGCTACAAAATATTGCTGTAAGAATTAGAGAAAACCTAAATAAATGGAAAGGCATCCTGTGTTCATGGGTTGGAAGACTTAATATTGCTAAGATGACAGTATTACCCAGAGTGATATGCACATTCAGTGTAATCACTATCAAAATCCCAACAGTGCTTTTTAAAAAATGGAAAAGCCCATCTTAAAATTCATATGGAACTTCAAGGGACCCAGAACAACCAAAACAATCTGAAAAAGAACAAAGTTGAAAGACTCACATTTCCTGCCCTTAACACTTACTACAAAGCTACAATACTCCAAACAGTGTGGTACTGACATAAGGAAGACATACAAACCAGTGGACTTGAGAGAGTTGAGAACTCAGAAATAACCTTCACATCTATGATCAACTGATTTTCAACTAAGTTGCCAAGACCATTCAGTAAGGAAAGGACAGTCTTAACAAAGGGTGCTGGGATATCCACATTCAAAAGTATGAAGTTGGACCCTTACTTTACACCATATACAAATATTAACTCAAAATGGATCAAAGACCTAAATTTAAAAGCTATAAAAGTTAAAAATTAAACACTATAAAACTCTGGGGAAAAAAAAGGAAAAAGTCTTCATAAACTTAGGTTTGGCAATATTTTCTTAAATATGACATCAAAAACACAAGTGATAATAGAAACAATAAGTTGGACTTCAAGAGAGTAAAAAGGCAACCCATGGAATGGGAGAAACTATTAGCAAATCATACACCTGATAAGGGACAAATATCCAAAATATATAGAAAATCCTATAACTCAACCACAGGAACACAAACCTAATTTTCTAAATGGGCAAAAGATTTGAATAGACATTTCCCCCCAAAAGATACACAGATGGTCAGTGAACACATGAAAAGATGCAAATCAAAAACACAGGAAATATCATGTCACGCCTACTAGGATGGTTAAAATTTAAAAGAAAGTAATTACTAGTTGTGGTGAAAATGTGGAGAAAGTAGAATTCTAGTATTTGCTTGTGGGAAAGTAAAATGGAACAGCTACTGTGGAAAACAGTTTGGCAATTCCTCAAAAAGTTACACATAGACTACTTTATCATCCAGCAATTCCACTCCTAGTGTATAACCAAAACATGGGCTCAAACTGATACTCATACAGCAATATTCATAACAGCATTAGTCACAACAGCTAGAAGGTGGGAACAACCCAAGTGTCATCAACATATCAGTGGGTAACCAAAATGTGGTATTACACGTACAATGGAATATTATTCAGCGATAAAAAGAACAAAGTACTGGGGTGCCTGGGTGGTTCAGTCAGTTAAATGTCCAGCTCTTGATTTTGGCTCAGGTCATGATCTCAAGGTCTTGAGATTGAGCCCCGCATTGGGCTCCCCACTCAGTGTGGAGTCCACTTGAGATTCTCTCTCTCCCTCTCCCTCTGCTCCTCCCCCCACTCACGTGCACTCTCTCCCTCTCTCTCAAATAAATAAATACATCTTAAAAAAAGAACGAAGTACTTAATACATGCTACAACATGGTTGAACCTTGAAAAATATTATGGTAAGTAAAGTAAACCAGACAGAAAAGGACAAATATAATGTACCACTTAAATGAAATATCTAAAATAGGCAAATTCATGGAGACAGAAAGTAGATTCAAGGTTTGCAGGGGCTGGGAAGAAGAGGGAATGGGAGTTATTGCTCAGTGGATACAGGTTTCTGTTTGGGATGATGAGAGAGTTTTGGAAATGGTGGTGATATTTGCCCAACATTGTGAATATAATTAACACACTAGATTGTATACTTAACAATGGTTAAAATGGCAAACTTTATGTTATGTATATTTTATCACAATAAAAAAAAATATTTTGTCTTGCAAGTTGGTGAGTACATTGTTTGGGAGTATGAAATAATTCACCCAGAGGATGAATATCATGATGGTTGTTTGCGTCTCAATTTAGCCTGTGTACACAGAATACACATTTGCCATGACCTTGTAGTACACTACTCTATCAAAACATTGATAATTATCCAAATTAGGAAAACATATTGAATCAGAAATGGCATTATTTTTATCAACTGGTTACACCTAAAGACAAGCAGATTTTATTAGTGAAAAATGAGAAGATAGTTTTCTGTAGATCTGGTGAAATTTCAGGGCAGTTTCCAGAAGGTTAAATGGCCTGATCATTTTAAATGACTCTGGTAGGCTAAATAATGACCCCAGTGTTCACATCCAAATCCCTGGGACCTGTGAATACGTGACCTTACACAATAGAAAGGGACTTTGCAGATGCGGTTAAGTTAAGGATCTTGAGATGGGGAGAGTATGTGGTATAAGCAAGTCATCACCAGGGTCCCTCTGGAAGGTAAGAGGGTCAGAGTGAAGAGAGGCGATGTGGGCCTGCAGCTTTGGGGGAGGAGGTGAGGTGATGAGAGGCACAGAGGTTAGAGTGATGCTGGGCCACTCACCAAGGAATGTGGGCGGCCTCTAGGAGCCGGTGGCCAGAACAGGCAAGGAAGTGGGTTCTCCCTACGGAGCCTCACCAGGAAAGCTGTCCTGCGGACCCATGTTAAACTTCCCATCTCCAGACCTTACGATAATAAACTTGTGTTAAGTCGCTAAGTTTGTCATAATTTATTACAGCAGCAACACAATTAATGCAATGACAAATTTTACTTCCAAAGTCATTGTTACTTTTTTGAGAAACAGTTTTATCACAAGCACTATTTTTATATCACTTACTTAAGATTGTGGGTTTGAGAAGGATTGTTCTCCTTGCTGAAGAGAGTAATGTAGATAATACTACCACGTACAAGGCATTCGCCAGCAAAGCATTGTGCTGAAAGCTTTGCATACTTTATTTCAAAAATCCTTACCACCTTTTCAGGTGGGTACCATTACCTCATTGTACAGATGAGGAAACAGGCTCTATGAGGTTAATTTCTTTAAGGTCCTACAGTAGTGGTGTGACTGGGCGTGTGCCCAAGGAGGAGGAGAATAGCCAAGAGCTAAGCTATTTCTGTTTCTTGTGATAGATTAAAGACAGTTGTTACCTATAAGAGAATGGAAGTCTGAGAGAAAAGAAAGAAGATAGAAAGAGATGTTGGGATGGGCTGTTCCGTGCATTCAGGAAAGTTCGGTTCAGGATAGCTTGGCTCTCATTCACATGGGGAGTTGAGGAAAGCAGGAAGCAACCGGCCATTTCTATGTTGGGCATTTGAAAGTCAAATATTCACATGCCTTAGATATTCCCAAAAGAAAGACCTGTTTTTTTTATAATTTCTGGAAAAAAGAATGTTCTCTGTATTAAAACTACTTCATAATGAGTGTTGCTACATGATACATTAGGCACAACTATGATTTGTTGAAGCTTTGCATAATTGTTGTTGTTCATGTAACTGGAATATTTAATGTATATTTTATATATTTGTTTTGCAAACAATAGCAAATCTAGAGGACATTCTTTGAAGTAAGAAGCAGTGGGGCTTAATACTGGGCCACTTTTATTCTGTTTTACATGTGAGTACAATAAACCATTTTTTAAGAAATTCAACATTTTTAAAGAGTGGATAAAAATATTTGTTGATTTGGAACGTAGTTGAGGGATGGCTGGTATATATTTTTTTAAAAAAGAGAAAAAGCCTTGCTTGACTCTTAATGTAGGACCGATGACTACAGTGGAATTTCTGCTCTCAGATCAAATCCCAGTGATAAGGTATCTGTTTTTGACAGGAGCAGTAACTGAAGTACTTAGGATTAAACAAAATATCTCATGTAACAGCATAGAGGAGCGGAGGAAAATGTGAAGCGATAAGGTGCTAGTTAGCCCAGGCTGGTGGTTTCAGATAGGAAGGGGGCCAGGCAGGAGATTAATATGTGCCCACACTAGCCCGTTTCAAGAGCTGAAAATACTATGCTGAATTTTTATCCCGAAGATGGAAATAGCATTCTTGGGAAAAATTGAACATGACATAGATACGTGGTAAACCGATTTTGTTTATTGACACATCTGTTTGTTCATTCGCTTATGAGACAGTTCCTGAGCGGCTGCTTGGTTGTTTTTAGGCCTCAGAATGAACCCAAGGCAAAATCGCAACATAGGAAGTTTTATTTCAGCTTTGCTGCCATGCTTGTTCTCGAGCCTTCTGCCTCTCCACTCCCCCCCTCAGGCTTTGGAGCTTGGAAACCAGCTATCGAAAGGCTCCAGGGACAGGGATGCTGGTAGTTTAGGATAAAAAGTGGTTGTGTTCAGAGGAAGAATGTGTGTTTAGGAAAGAAGCAGCAACCAGGTGTTAAATTCTATTACCTGCGTGTAGGCTAGAACTATGGTGTCCTTTATGTTCTTTTTGCTTTTTTTTTGTTATTATATGCCTTGCTTTCAGAGTAAGAAAAAACCCAACAAAATATATGTAGAAAAGAAACAACAAAAAGCATATATTAGAATTTTTTCCTGCTATTTCAATGTTTTTCTTTCTGATTCATTTGCAGTTTATCAGGCCTGCTTTGCTGATTTAGTTGTTGTTTAAATTGTTTATAAACTTTTTTTTTCCAAATTGGTCAAAACAGTGTTTCCAAGTGCTACAGATTTTTATAACTTTTATGCACCATGCAAACATCCTGAGGTGTGGTAGGAGGCAATGAATATGTTAAATTGCTTCAGACTTTAAGGAGTGAACATTTAGGTTGCTCTCAACTTTATACAGTTACCAGTAGAGTAGAACAATATAACTAGTTAATATTTCTAACCAGATATTTTGACTAAATCATTGCATTGCTTTGGAGTCTTGAAGGATATAGTAAACCATGAAAGAAAAGTAGGATGTGCTTATCACAGAGTGCATTGGGAACACTACTTTATCCTGGGATACAACATCAGAGCAGGCCTCTCTGAAGACGTGTCATTTGTCCTAGCACAATTAGCCTACAAGGGACCACACTGTACTCGTCAGCTTTATTGACCCTTTGCAGTGAGGGAGATCACACACATAAGAATTGTGAGGCATCTGGCCAAACCAAGAAAAGATAAAGTTATTATAGGATTTGGGGTAAGAGTTGAGTTTGAATGAAATATAAATGAAGCAATGTTTGGGTAGACTTAAAGCAAACCAGAGGTCAATATCAGGTCTGAGAAGGATCCTGCATCCTGTTTCCTTAGAAACTGCAGTTAAGATAGATGCAGAGTGTTGTATCCAGAACCCCCTTATCTTACTTGGGTTGGAAATCGAGGCTGAGTCTCTGTGTCAAATTGTCTTAGAATCTCCGGGCAAGAGTGAGATATTTTATTCTTAATGTATAGTTTCAAACAGCAAAGATTCTGATAGTCTGTGGTTTTAGAGAACAAACTTTTTCAGCTAGTAATCACTCAACAAAGAGGTTGTTATGACGCTTGTCCTTGGGAGTAATAGCATCTTCTCTGTTTTTGACTCACCAAGTCCTACTTATCTTTTAAAACCTAGCTCCAGTGGCATGCTCTCCTCTGAGGCTTTTGCTGTTCTAATCGGCAGAAGGAACCACTCCTTCTCTATATCCCTACAGTCTTCACTGTATTCTGTTAGTAGAGATATTGTCACATTTCATTTTGATAAGGTATAGACAGGTAGAGATATATTTGTCACTGTCATTGGACTGTGAGGTTCTTACAGGAAACAACCATATATTATTTGACTTTACATCCGTGATACTGAGAATACAGCTCATTGAATTTAGTCGCATGGGATAGGAGGTGACACGGTAAAAGATAATGTGGACATACCTGTTTCAAGTTCAGATAAATGTTGTGACATATGCAAACAAAATATTCAGCTGACTTTTTTTTTCACCCAGGCGCCCCTCAGCTGACTTTTTAACTTTACATCCTATTTCAACTTGTACAGACTGTAAGATACGTATATACTATACCCACTTCTCCAGGCCTTTGAACATGCTGTTTGCTGCCTGGTGAATACCTCTATCTCTCCCCTCTCACAATTCCACCCCACCTTTCAATGTTGTTTCAACTAAACTTTGGTAAAGAAACATTCAACTAACTCCTCCCTCCACCTCCAGGTATCTTGCCCAGTTGCAAGGTCTGCTGTCACCCTGCACTCTCATTTTTTTTTAAGATTTTATTATTTATTTGAGAGAGTGCACAAGCAGGGGGAAGGGCAAGGGGAGAGGGAGAAGCAGGCTCCCCACTGAGCAGGGAGCCCACTCGGGGCTCGATCCCAGGACCTCGGGATCATGACCTGAGCGGAAATCAAGAGTCAGATGCTTAACCAACTGAGCCACCCAGGCGCCCCTGCACTCTCATTTTTAACACACTTCATCTTTTATTTACTCATTGAGTGTTGCTTTCTCACTTAAGACTGAAAACTCCAGGAAGGTAGGGATTCAATCTGTATCTCTTTTTTTTTTGCCCAAGGGAGGAAGAAGGGCGGATTTTAAAATTTTTTTGAAAGTAGATGAAAGAAACAGAATAAAATAATAAGCCCTCATGTACCATCACCTAGCCTCAGTCCCCACGAACCCATGGCCAATCCTGTCCCTGCTGCACCCCTACCTATTCCCCACACCTTTATATTATCTTGAAGGAAGTCTCAGACATCATATGATTTTATTTGCAAATATTTCAGTATGTGTTTCTAAAAGCACTCCTTTTTATAACAACTACAATGCCACTATCACACCTAGAAATGAATTCAGCATCTTTAATATCATCAAACATCCAGGCAGAATTTAAATTTCTAATTTTTTTCATCTTTTTAAAAATGTGCTTTCTGGACTCAGGTTATAAGTAAGGTTCACATCTTGAACTTAGTTAATAGTCTTTTAAGTCTTTTTAGCTATAGATTGACCCTCTGTTTTTTCTTTTTGTTTCATACATCTGTAAAGGTAACACTACTTTTTTTTTTTTTTTTTTAACAGTTATAGCCCTAAATCTTAGTCCAGTCCTGGTCATGGTATTTATTTTAATAAGTATAGTGTTTGATGAGTTACTTGGTTGGATAAAAATGAGGTGCATGAATGAGAAATCCCGGAGAAGAGATACCTAAAGAAATAAAACTTAATAGCAGCCTTTGATTTCTCTGATCTCATATTTCTGTAGTCTCCTCTGAATGTTGAAATTTATTTGATACACAACAGATGTGTGATTTTGAGGGAAATAATACCATTCTTTGAAAATCTCTAAGAATTTAATTCACCCCTTGAGTTCTTTTAATCGTTCATTTTAACCACTTTTGCTGGGTAAAAATGGCCATTAGAACAGCAAAATGAAGGCAGCCTGAAAAGGGTTTTCATTGTTTAATAAAATTTACCTCTCCTCTTTAAGAAACTGTCATTAGTAGGCCATGCAGCCTCTGTTTTACAGTTGTCGGATGAGAACACTGCAGCCTTTAATGCAATCAGATTCCTGGGGAAGGAGTTTATCTTCTTACCAGGTACTGACGCTATAATCAGGGGAAACAAAGCCCAGCAATGACTCAATGTAGAGAATGACGTTATTGAAAACAGAGGAACTACTGGAAGAAGGAATTCTCAGTCAATAATGGGGAAAAACTGAAATAAATTTAAACTTAGCTCTTAGTCCATATTGTTAAAAACAAGACAACAGGACCAAAATGGAGTCACTTATGCTAAGCCCCAGGTCACCAAACCAAGACTGAATTAATTACAGTTTTGATCTCTCCCAGAAATGGAATCTTAAACCAATTAGTCAGGAATCACCTGACCAGCACTGGTGTAGAAATCTGCCAGATGGATCCCTGCCATCCCCTAAAGAAAAGTGACCTTGCCCCAACCAGTCCACTTCCTGCTGGTGTAACTTTGTTACTGCTCCCTTGTGGCTATAGAAGCCTTTAATTTTGTACAGCTCCTCAGAGCTCTTTTCTGTCTGCTGCATGGGGTGCTGCTCAATTCATGAATCACTGAATAAAGCCAGAAGATCTTTGAAGTTCACTCAGTTGAATTTTTTTTTAACAGCATTAATGGATGAGCTCAAAAAGAGAACTGTTTTCCCTGAGATAATATTGACAGTATTTATAAAGTTTATTATTATAAAATATTATAATGTAAGTCTTCCTCTCTCTAGCCACCTCCATTCAGTTTCCAGAGGTAAAACTATTGTTTCTTATATATCCAGCCATTTGCTATTAGAATGCAAATGTGTATATCTACGTATATATCCATATGTGTGTGTACATATATAGATATACATACACACACACATACACACATGGGATCAGAGTAAACTAATTTTTCTTTACCTTATTTTTTTTAACCCATAAATGTATCTTAGGTATTTTTCCATGGGAACATGTATAGCCTCTTTCTTTTTAATGGTTCCATAGTGTTTCACTGTGTACGGTTGTACCATAATGATTTATTTAACCCATCCCCTTATGATGGCATTTAGATGTTTTTCCTGTTATACACCAGCTCAGGCCATGCTGCACTGGTCATACATACTGTGTATGAATTTATATGTAAGGCAGATCCCTAAAAGTGGAATTTCTGGGCTAAAGAATATTTTACTGTCAATAGATGTTGCCAAGTTGTTCTCTGAAAATGTTATACTAGCTTACGCTACCACCAGTGGTCCACAAGAATGTCTTATTTCCCTTCCCTCTGGCCAACACTGAGCATCCTCAATCTTCCTAATCTTTGCCTGTTTGAAAGATGAAAAATGGTATCCCACTGCTGGCTTTTATTTTGCTTTGTTTACAAGTGTCAATATGGGAAAGTCTTGGTGACTGATGAAACCATACACCAATAAGCAGGGTACGAGAACAGAATGTGTCAAGTTGGAACGACCAGTGTGAACCCTGAAAAGAAATCTTAATTGTGGCTGTCCTGAGCAGCCCCAGAAGCAGCCCTTCTACTCATCACCGCTGCTTCTTTTACACGCCTCTGGAGCCCATATTTTGATCGCTAACATCATTCTCTACTAAGAGGAAACCAAGGCTCCTGAGGATAGTTAATTTAATGTCCTGGAGCAGAAAACAATCAGGAGGCATCCAGAAATTCCTATTTTTCCTAGGAAGTCATGGTGTTCTCAAGATCTTTGGAGGCAATTCTAAAAAGCCAAAGAGGCCAATTTTAGGGGGTTCCCTATCACCAAGTTGAGCCAACTTGCAAAAAATTATAAAAATTATGATAAATTAGAACTCATTGAATTTTTAAAAGACCATGAGTTTATAATGATGTGCAAAAGGAAAATTTATACAACATATAAAAATGATAGTTGTAATACCTAAAAAGGTGAATAGATTCTATTTAGCTTTTGTTAATTTTAGTAAGTAGGATAATGTTTATTATGGAATATATAACTTATTAATAATTATAATATATCTATTTTTATTAAGTATATCTATTCATGAAGAAGTTAAGTTCCTGTTTCTATTTGTGTGGACAGAAAGAATGAACCAACGTTCATGAATTTTTTCCAACAGTTCTGAGGAAAAAAAAAACTGTATCAAGGAAGGGCTAATCAGCAAGTGGGATCTCCCTGGGGGCAGGAGGTAATAGCTGAATAGCATCTCTAGTCACACACAGTAACCATTTAAATGAGAGTCCAGTGGTGTGTTTGAAGATATGCTTCAAGATGAAAAATTGGACACATGTCCCCCTTAAAGAAAGCTAACTGCACACATTCATTTTCTCATCTTCCAGGTAATATAACATTTAGATGACCCTATAATTATAATGAAGTACTAATAAGACATACATAAATTTCCAATTATACTGACAGACTATGTCAATATATCATTATTAAAGGATAAAAATTAGGTGCAGCCTACAGAACACCTCAGTTCTAGTAAAAACACCAAGTTTTCTAAAATTTAAATCTATGCATATGAAATGTATTAAGGATAGTATGGTAAACTGAATAATGATTTCTGAAGATGTCCACGTCCTAATCCTGCAGAATCTGTGAATTTTACCTTGTGTGGCAAAAGGGATTTTGCAGATGGATTAAGAACCTTAAGATGGGAGATGATTCTGGATTATCTGGGTGGGCTGATGTCATCACGACACTCCTTGTAGGATGGTCAGAGGAGTAGTCCAAGTCAGGGGGAGGTGGTGGGATGTTGGAACAGAAGCTGGTGCACTGTGCTTTGAAGACAGAGGTAGGGGCTATAATCAAAGGAATACAGGAGGCCACCAGAAGCTGAAAAAAAGTCAAGGAAATGGATTCTCTTCTCAGCACCTCCAGAAAGAATCAGCCCTGACAACACCTTGATGTTAGCTCCGTGAAAGTGATTTCAGACTTCCAACTCTAGAACTATCAGAGAACAAATTTTTGTTATTTTAAACAACTAAGTCTGTGGTAATTTGTTACAGCCCTAATAAGAAACTAACAGATAGGTTTGGAAAAAATCCCATGATGGTGATTAGTGAAACTTTGTAATAAAAATCTGTGAGTGGTTCAAATGTGAATTATCTGCTCACAGGTCTCCTATTCTGATCCCAATTCAACCCCTCCTCCAAAAAAATTTCAATCCAGTCAGCAACCCAGGATTTGTCACTTTAGCTTGACCAAGATGGTATTCTTTTCCTCTTGGGTCATGTAAGATTAGTAGAACCCAAGCTGAGTAAGAAATAAGTAGATTGTTTGTGGACACAAGCATGGAGGAAGGCTGAATGAAGATACAAGGAGAAGACTGCCATCCACAAGCCAAAGAGAGTCCTCAGAAGAAACCAACACTGCTGACACCTTGATCTTGAACTTCCAGCCTCCAGATGAGTGAGAAAATAAATTTCTGTTGTTTAAGCAGCACAGAAAAAAAAGTACCCTGAGGAGCCCAAAGTACCCAGTCAATGGTACCTTTTTATGGCAATCCTGTTAAGCTAATATAAATATTTATCGAGGGGCACCTGGGTGGCTCAGTTGGTTAAGTGGCTGCCTTTGGCTCGGGTCATGATCCCAGAGTCCTGGGATCGAGCCCCACGTCTGGCTCCCTGCTCAGCGGAGAGCCTGTTTCTCCCTCTCCCTCTGCCTGCCACTCTGTCTACTTGTGCGCTCTCTCTAGCTCTCTGTCAAGTAAATAAATAAAATCTTTAAAAATAAATAAATAAATAAATATCGAAAATTAGCATTTATTAAATCATGAAACAATCAACTTTCTTCTAAATACCTCTATACTACTTATATAAGTAACAAATTAAAATGTAAGGATTTAAGAAATATTTTGTGTTGCAAACTTAACATTTTAAAACATTTAAAGTCACAAACACAATATATTAGTTTCCACTGTAAGAAGCAAAAAGAGAGTATGCAAAAATTACAAATTTGAAAACAAAACTATTTTCAAGAATGATTATGTCACAGAATTAATGTTTTTCTTATTATTGCTCATATTCCCATCCTTATTAGCTTCCCAGGATCCAAGTTTGATTCATCATGGCTCCCTTCCTCCACCATCACCGTGTGTGTGTTTGTGTGTTCCTCGCCATGTCTCCTCACAAGACTTTCAGGATCAAGCAATTCCTGGCTAAGAAACAAACACAGAATCATCCCATTCCCCAGTGGATTCAGATGAAAACAGGTAAGGTACAACTCCAAGAGGAGGGATTGGAGGAGACCCAAGCTGGGTCTGCAAGGGATCGATCACACATGAGATGACACACGTATTTATGCTGCGTGAAGATCCCCTGCTCACATCATATACTCTGTAAACTACATCACTACTACCTGAACAATAGTGCTTTATCAGCAAAGTGATTTTTCTCTGTTACATAATGCTTCTGCACCAGTAGGTTGGTTCAGTTATAAATCTGTGAGAACTTTTGTTTGAAAAAAAAATTTTTTTTTTTTACCCATCTTGGGTTCTAGTAATCCTATGAAATTCCATGCACATAAGGTCTTCTGAATCTATGCTTCATTTTTTGTTAACTTGTCATTCATTACTTTTATTTATTTATATTTTGGCTTTGTGTTAGAAGATATTTCCTTCATTATTCTTCCACATCATTTAATTTTTTCTGGTAGTGCTTTTTCCCCCAGGTTTTCTACTGAATTTTAAGTTTGAAACCATGTATTCAGTTTCAGGAATTACTTTGTGCTCTCTAATTCTATCTCCCTGAGAGTTCTCATTACATTGCAGAAGAGCTCTTCTGTCTGTTCTGTTATTTCTGTATCAGTGTGAGTCATCTGTTCTAGTCGTTTACTCAGTATCCTTTCTTCAAACTGTTATGTTCTCTTAAATGGGCATAAGTTCCTTTAACATCAGAACACTCAATGAAAAGTAACGTAGGGGTATTTTTCTCTCTTAGACTAGCAAATTGGTTTATAAGCTAAGAGCTCTCACGTGAGGTGTGCTAAGGATGGATATTCTGTTCTCAGGTTTCTCCAGAGCTTTCTCTCTTCCATGTCTCACTCCTTCCACTCTCTCACATCAATTCCTAGGATAACCTTCAAATAAAATGTCTGGTCGCAAGTCCTTGTTGAATGGTCTGCTTTAGGGTAAACTCAAACTAAGATACTTACCACATATTAAATTGGATTCTGAGCAAGAAGTAATGGGGGAACATTTTTGGTTAAAAACAGTCTTCTTCAGCTTTCCTGAAACCATCCTGTCAAGGCAGCTGATGGGTCCATGCAGAGATGAGTCCATTGTTACCCCCGATGGTCTTCATAGTGAAATGAGCTGGGCTGGAGCTGACTCTGTTCCATGGCCCCTGTAGTGTATGGTCATGTCATGTAATGCCTAAACTAGGAAGCTTTTAAAAGTCCTCTCATAATTTTTATCATCACCTTTAAAATTGCAAGTAAAGCCAGATGATGTATCATATTTGTTAAGTCTACCTCAAGCTGCACATCTGCTAAAGTGACTGATTTCAGTAACAGGTTTAGATGGGTGGAAAGATCAAGCATAGATACCGCTTGGACAATAAGAGTTAATTCCCTTAAAGGACACAGAAGGAAGTCAACACGATTAAAATACATGGGCAATTTTCCAAAACAAACCAAGATGTGCAGCTTCCTGGTCCCAAATGCCTCCGCAGAGGATGTATGCAGATGATAATACCTGTTTAGTGAGGGTCCTATCAGATGCCCTGGAAGCAAAGAAATCTCCTCAAGTATAGTCATACATACCTACATACAGACATACATACAATACTGGAATTTTCCTGCATGTAGCCCAGTCTAGGTATGCAAAGAGACACCCTTAACTGACTCAAGTGCACCTCATTAGTCGGGTGGTTAACATGTTGCAGAAAATGTAATTGCAAGGTACAGGGTCTTTAGGCATAAACAAAGCCCTCCTCCATCAGTCTCATGCTCTCTGGTCTAGTACAGCCTGAACCCAACCCTGAGGAAACACAGCAAGGCTGTTTCCCAACCCCTTCCCGGAGGCATTTGAGCAAGTAGTCAGGCCAACTGTGGGGCTTGGGTTGAATGGGTTTCCACAGCAGCCTGCATTTACCTTTGAAGCACTTACCATGAGTAGAAGTTAAGCTCCGTGAGGGCAGGCATTTTTATGTTTCGTGCATTGTTGTGTCCCTAGTGCCTAGAACAATGCCTGACACATGATAGAGCCTCAATAAATATTTGTCAATAAATAAATGAATGAATTAGAGATTACATATCCAATGCCTCTCTCCTTCGTAGGTCATAAGCTCCACAAAATGAGGGATCTTGTACCTGGGTCACTTCTGTCTCTAACACCGTACCTGCTTCATAAACGATGTTGTATAAATTTTGATAAGTTAGTGAATGTCTGCATGAATGACATTTGGTAAAATCATTCAGCTAAGATCGATGTAAATAATAATTACATATTCTTGTTTCAAGACATCCTTGAATATAAACCTCTTAGGCAAATAATCATTCAGTAATACGTCCTCTCAGCTTCTAGGACCAAACGTTTTGCTTATCTCAACAATACGCATTCAAAATACCCAATTCAGTCTCACCTTTCCAGAGAAAATTATTTTCTCTCTTGGATTATTCCAAAATATGTAGGAATATACGTTTCCTCTCTGCCTCTTTCTTTTATAAATTGGTGTTGACTTTTAAATTTTTATTGGTAGTTCGAAATTTATAATGAAAATGAAAATACCAATAAGGTCTTTGGCTCTAGTAATAAGAAGTATTATAGATAACTCAAAGAATAAAGCTTTTCTACATTACATCAAAATTCATCTCTTGGAATATGATACAACATGGTTGGTGGAGATGAAGGTAATTTATCAATTCATTTGGTCAGTGCATATTTCATGATCATAACTTTTCTAAAATTAAGCATGAATACGTAACAACTTGGAGTACCTTAATGCTGAGCCTTATCACTCGGGTGAGCCCCTTTTTATCAAACTGGAACTGTAAAAGTCCTTAACGTCATCTATCCTAAAGACATGACACATCAATGGCTCACTTTGTGTCATTTAATTTCATAATTCATCCTTTGTGAAAAATATTACCAAAAGTGTTTACCATAGAAGTGAGTGAAACTTAAAGAAAAAGAGAAATAATAAAGAGAAAGTACTCAGAGGATGGGAGCCACTGATTCAAAAAGAATAGAGGAAGGATTTATAGAAACATCTTATAGTGTTCAATCATTGAGTCTTGGTAAAAACTCATTCCGCATGTGTAAAGAAGTGGTTGAATGATTCACATAGAAATAGTCTGAGATATGAGCAAAGTTGGAAGTCACTCTGGAGGAAGACAGGCATTCCGGGGCAAGAGTATTACATCTCTAGATTGGAAGTGCCGTGGTGGTTTCATAGACAAAAGATAGAGTGTATTTCAACTGTTGTTGATGGCTTCCTCTGAAATAGATTGCGTTGATGATCCTAGGTTTTTAACCACAGATAAGAGAATTAGGGAAAACCTCCAGTGATTATGCAATTCACTCCCTTATCTCTCACTTCTGAGACATCCTGTAGACACACAGTGCATATATTATGAGTATACATTTCAAAAGAGAAGGATGCTACAACCCCTCTTAGTAACCTGTAGGTGTATCCAACCTTTCCCTTGTCTTCATTCTCATTTCCAGAGGATTATGCTTCTAGAACATCTTTTGGATTCCTGCCCACCTTCTCCTTCCATTGCCACGGACCTTGTCACACTTCACAGAAACTATTCAGGTGACTTCCTAAATGGTATCCCTGTACCTGGGTCTTCCTCTCTTCAATACATCTTCCATCCTCCTGCTATTTACATTTCTCAGTGAATAGCAAATCACATGACCCCCTACTCACAAGTATTTTACTGCACACCACTGCTTATATTTTTTAAAGTCCCAGAATGCTTCATTCAGCCTTTGATCTGACCCAACCACTCTTCCAGCTTCACTGAGTAACCAGTCCCCACTCCTCACCATTCTGAAACAGGCAGTATTCCTTCAACACATGGCACTTATGTTTTCAAGGCATTACCACTCCTTCCACCAGAAAGACTCCCTTACCAAACCCTTCCTCTCTTCTTTGCTTGCAGAAATCTGACTGTTCTATTACAGCATCTTAAATGTCATCTCCTGTGTGAAGCTTTCTCAGGTCCCCATCCTCAAAAGGAACTGTTATTCCTTCTTGACAGCGATGACTCTTAGTTTGACTTCTATTAGAGCACTTAGCAATGTGAATTTAAATGAGACAAAGACTCTCAAACTCTTGGTTTGATTAAGGAATGCAACAAAATCATAAGTTTATTACCTTTTTATATATGAAGGGAGAAGAAGGACATTATGAAGCTCTTCATGCTTAGTGAAGAACTCTTGCATGCATTTATCCTTCTCAGAAAAGAAAGATCAATTTAAACATTTTTTCCTCAAGCAAGAAATTATTACATAAGTCACCCACTCAGAATTACCAAATTCTAGCAATTAAAAGGTTCTTTTCACAGGATATAGCAATAGACTCAGAAGTCTAGGTGTCTTGAAAAGACTTTTCTGTTGGGGCGCCTGGGTGGCTCAGTTGGTGGGGTGCTCGACTCTTGAATTCAGCTCGGGTCTTGATCTTGAGGTTCTTTGTTTGTTTGTTTGTTTAAAGATTTTGTTTATTTATCCGACAGAGAGAGAGAGACACAGCGAGAGAGAGAACACAAGCAGGGGGAGTGGGAGAGGGAGAAGCAGGCCTCCCGCTGAGCGGGAAGCCCAATGCGGGGCTCGATCCCAGGACCCTGGGATCATGACCTGAGCTGAAGGCAGACGCCCAACGACTGAGCCACCCAGGCGCCCCTATCTTGAGGTTCTTAAGATCAAGCCCCACGTCAGGCTCTGTACTGGGCATGGAGCCTGCTTAAGATTCTCTCTCTCCCTCTCCCTCTATTCCCCCCTCCCCCAATTCATGCTCTCTCTCTCTCTAAAAAAAAAAAATGATTAAAAGACTTTTCTGTTAAACCAAAGAAGATTAGAATAAGATTATATAGTTTTTATACAAGTCTTTGCATTGGATAAGAGAATAAGAGCGACAATTTTGTGAATGGACTGAATTCTCTCCTTGATCAGAACTGGCTTTACAATATGGGATGATATGTGCTCTTCTGCAGATCTAAGGGAATATTTTCTTCTCTTTCTGAGATTCTTACCACAAAATACATTATCAAAGCTATTTGATTAGTTAGCGAATAGAGTGTGCTTGGGAATCTAAAACTTACAGCATGGCAAAGAAAAGAGCAGGATACATGTGTGACAAATGGAATATTAGGCAGATAATAGGTTGTTTCCACATCAGTCTGTTTCCTATGGAGTTAGAACTCCTTAAAGATTGGTCTTTAATATTGCATACCTTGTACTTCCATCCCCAGCATAAAGAGGCTGTTTGAGTATTTGAATATCTGACTGAAATGTACCCTTGTTTGCCAAAGGGAAAAGTATAATCATTCTATCTGTTATTCAGGTCTCCAATGCAATACATGATTTACAGAGAGTGGTTCAAAAGCTGATCCAAAGTGAGTATCTAGCACATTTTCCTAAGATTTACCATGAACCTCAGGGAACAGAACTCAAGAGACTTCATCCTAACTCTGTCAACATTTTCCTCTTAGTTGAGCAGGATTTATCATGTTCAAGAAGACTCTAGATTAAAGAGTAAAAAGCAGCCAATAAGTGTATTCGGAGTTCTTTAGTCCTTTGTCCACACTCCCCTTCTTTGGCAGCCATATATACCCACTGAGTTCAGGGGACTTGCTTCAGTCTGGAGCCTCCCAGTTTAGTCTTACCAGCCCAAGGTAGCATCCCAAACCTAAGCGCTCTCTCTCTCTCTTCTCTCTCTCTCTCTTTTTTTTTTTTCAGGGAGGGGGGTGGAGGGACAGAGGGAGAAGGAGAGAGAGAATCGTAAGGAGGCTCCAGGCCCAGTACCAGCCCAATGCGGGGCTCGATCCCATGACGCTGAGATCATGACCTGAGCTGAAATCAAGAGTCGGACGCCCAATGAACTGAGCCATCCAGGTCTCTCTCTTTTTATTTATTAGAACTTACTGATTCTTTCCAATTTTCCCGGGGTTCTGCCAGCTGACTGGTTAATGTGATAAATTGAGCAAATCCTGCTATTTATCTCAGGTAACATATGCATATATACAGAGGTCCATTAAATGATTAACATGGGACATATCAGGACCAATAGAGACATTTATGTTGGAAAAAAATTAAGCCGTCCTGGGATCCTTAAAATCTCAGCTTCTTGGTCTCCTCTTTAGTCTGGACTTGTTGGAAATTTGCCTCAACTCAAGGCCTGAAGAAGAAACATCTTTCTGTTTTCTTAAAATTTCTTTTTGTAGGCACTGGTAGCAGTGACAGAGTCCCTGTAATGTTTTTCATCAACTACACAGGTAGCTCTGCTAAACTCTCCCAGGTCAGGCTGTGGGGGGCCCAGTCACCATCAACACCTAGCGACCACACCCCGTCGGTCCGCAGACTTCAGCTCAAACTGAAATAATTGGCAGGTGACAAGCAGCAGAGTGAGTGAGTCCATCTGGAACTTTTCTATTTCTGCTGTAAGAACAACCCTGGAAAATAATGTGGCGGTACCGTGCAGTTAAAGGAGGGGCAGTTCGGTACTACACGTGGTTCTATCAGCTAGTCACGCATGAACAGTGTAGAAGGAGCCATGGTCTTTTAACTGTTGATTGAATCCTATCTCCCAAACCATACAAAGTCCACAGGGAGCTGCGGGGGGTACCTCATTCCTTCTCCCTGTCCTATAGCCCATCAAGGGACACAGCTCCATCAACCTCTTAAGGCCACGCGTTCCCAATGTGCCCTTCCTGTCATCCCTCCACTCTGTGTCATAGCCTTGGGTCCCTTTAAGCTGGTGATTTTCAATGTAAGCCATGCATGGATTCTCCTAATATACTAATACCTAGGCCCCACTCCCAGAGCATCCAACTCATTTGGTCTGGGATGAGGCCTGGGGCATACTTTTTATTTTTCCCTTTTTTTTTTTTTCCTTAAAATTACCCCAGGGCAGTGCACGGTCCCGCTGAGAACACCTGTCTCCTCGGCTCCTCTCAGCCAACATCCCACCTCTTTTCCAGCTAGCCTTGCCAGTCATTCGATTCCATCAGGCTCATCTCTAGGTGGAATGAGAGTCATTGGAAACTTGGAATGGATTTCTCACTTTGACTAGACAGGACTCCTCTTACCATTTCTTCTCCTTACTCTCATGCTGAAACAGCTCCTGTCTCTTCCACCACCTTGAATCATTTGACCAAATGTACCCCTTCATTACTCTTGCTCAGTGCATGTAGACAACGGCCTTTGAATTTGATCCTGCACTAACTTGACAAGCATATTTCTGGGCCAAGAAAATCTGCCTTCATTTAGTCCTTTGTGATTATCCTAGGGATTTCGAGAGGGTAACATTGACTTTTTACTCTGTAATTAAGAAGTTGGAGGGCCAGCACCAATACGAAGTTTGCTTGTTTATATGTTTATACATGCCTGAATTTTAATTACTATATTTGTAGGCTTTGGACTGGCCCTTAAAATAAGAGTTTAATTTGTAAATTCTTTTCTGGTGCTCTCCAGACGTCCCTGGTAAGTCTCCTGCAGCATCCCTTTGGAATATAAAAACCTGAGGAGTTTCTTCAGATATCATCTTACTTTGTTTTTGTTGTTATTGCTGATTAGTTCCTGGTCCTTTCATTTGCTGAATGTGACTTAAACTGAGCTGGGTTTTGTTTTAGCTCTGCCCTCCAAATCAAACCTGGGCTGATTTGTTGAAGTAGCATCCTCTTGGCTTAAGAATATAACTGCTAGGTGCAGGCTAGAAAAACAGAACACTGGTGTGCATTGTACCTGTCAAGGAGAGGCTCTTTTCCATTTGTTTTGTATCCTAAAGTAATATGCTACATTTCAGGCCAAAGCTTGAAATTAAAATAAAATAAAAGCCTTAGAGTTTTACATTTAGAATCCCACAACAACCGAGTCTGCTGGGGTAGATAGTGAAAGAAATCCTGTGGCTGCTACCTAGTCTCTCTGAGCCTCGGTTTCCTCATCTGTAAAATGGGGTAATGTTTGCTTTCTTGCAGGATTGCTGGGACAGTTAAATGAGATAAGAAATATTTGTAAAGTACTTGGCATTTAGTGGGATAAATAAATGGAAACTAATGTTATTTTTTATATCCAAAAATAACAATGTGTGAGTTCATAGCAAAAACTTGACAACATATGCGCCTATCCTGTACGTCAAAGGCATTTTTGCCTAGAAGCACAAAGCTCCAAAAGTAAGTCGAGTTCTAAAGCCCAAGCAGACACCCAGTCAGCTCCTCACCTCGAGCGCCGTGTTTCCTTTCCCTTCAGCCTGGAAGCTCTTACTCCAGCTGTTTGTGTGGCTGGCTTCTCTTGTAGTTCTCCACTTCCTGTCGCCTCCGGAGAGGGGCCTTTCCTGACCATCTTGGCTGAACTAGGCTCTCCCTTCCACTCGCCCCGGTGACAGTACCCAGCTGTTTCCTTCAGAGCTGTGGCTGCAGCCAGATCTGCTTTACCTTGGTGTTTACTAGTCAGCTACCAGTCCTTCCCACTGAGCTCCACAAGGTCAAGGGGCACGTCTGTCCTGTGCAGCACTGAAGACCCACTGCCTCATTCCTACCCGGTGGCCAATAAATACTTGTGGAAACAATGCGTTAGTAAACGTGGTTCTGAATGTCCCAGAAACAGGAGGAAAGCCAAACTTCTAAGAGTCATTCCAGGGCCCTTGACAGGGTCTTAACTCCTACTCCACCCACTGGATCCAGTCCCCTGGGGACCCACTGCGGACTTATTCTCTGGGTTCCTGCTGGCATGTGTCAGCGGATCCTGTGGCTCCTTTGCCAAATAGTCATCTCTTCCCTTAGCAAGTCCTGCACTCCCCCTTTTGAATCATACTACAGTTTGATCCTAGAACAGCCTGGTGGCCAGGAGACAAGTGGGGGCAAATTCTGAGCAGGGCCGGCATTGTTTTATAAGATACTCAGCTCATTTGAAGCTTCTACATAGTTTTCAAGCAAGGAGAAGTTCTTTTGTCTTCCAACAAGGGAGCGGTTCACCTCTGTAGGTCCGGAGTTCCGGGGAACCTTGGTGATTAAGGCGCTTGAGTGTCTAACAGGTGTCTGTACTCCAAGTCTCACGGTCCCACTCCGGGGTGACTGGATGCTGTTGAAGGGATTTGCCCAGGCTGAGAAGTCACCTTCCCTGAAGTTCTGCCACTCTTGATTAAAGTTCATGTCTGGTTTTCAGCTCCATCATCCCTCTGGTCACCAGCAATGAGGATCTCTTTAAAAGCTATCAATGAGGGACGCCTGGATGGCTCAGTTGGTTAAGTGTCTGCTTTCAGCTCAGATCATGATCCCAGGGTCCTGGGATCGAGCCCTACATCAGGCTCCCTGCTCAGCAGGGAGTCTGATTCTCCCCCTCCCTCTCCCTCTGCTTCTCCCCCTGCTTGTGCTCTCTCTGTTGCTCTCTCTTTCACTCTCAAATAAATAAAAAAAATAAAAGTAAAAGTTGCCAATGAGGCCCTTTGACCCTCACATGTGGGTTTCAGCTGGTTCATACTACCTCTGTTCCTGTCTTCTACACTGCTGAGTACTCCCAATTTCACAGTCTTTCAACTTACTCTTCCTCCAGTACTTTCCAATACTAGACACTATGTACAAGTTCATGCATTCCCTTTGACCTATATCCCATCTTGGTTCAGCACAGGGGAAGTGTTGGCCACATGCCAGAGACCAACTCCAGGGAAGAACCAGCTGGTGAATGAGCACACTGCAGGGCATCATCCTTACACTCAGATTACAGGACTACTGGTATCAACTGTCTTAGTTAGGCTTGGTAGAAATTCGACGGAGTTCCCAGGTACGGAGGGTAAATTAAACACATGCATCAAATTTTGGTCCCCCAAATCCAATGAAAATGACTGAATTTTTTAAAATTTATTTTTTATTTTTTTAGGGGGTAGAGGGGTGGAGAGAGAGAGAGAGAATCTTTTTTTTTTTAACTTTTTTATTGTTATGTTAATCACCATACATTACATCATTAGTTTTTGATGTAGTGTTCCATGATTCATTGTTTGTGCATAACACCCAGTGCTCCATGCAGAACGTGCCCTCTTTAATACCCATCACCGGGCTAACCCATCCCCCCACCCTCCTCCCCTCTAGAACCCTCAGTTTGTTTTTCAGAGTCCATCGGAGAGAGAGAATCTTAAGCAGGCTCCACGCCCAGTGCAGAGCCAGGCATGGTGCTCCATCTCACAACCCTGAGATCATGACCTGAGCCGAAAATAATGACTGAATTTTTAAAAGGCCTCTAAGATAGGAGAAATGGGGGGAAGAAATGACAAGAACAAAACTGGAAACTTGAAAGATGGTAGATGGACTGTAGAAGAGTTAGCAGGCCTCCCACAACCAAACTATTTTGCCAGAATCGGCAAATCCACGAGGCAACTTGTTTTATACTGAAAATCCTCATAGTCTCAGGAGTCGGCAGCCTCAGATCGTTCTGGAAATGAGGTGAAGAAGAGAGACTGAAAAAGGAAGATGCGTTGAAAGTTTATTGAAGAATCAGAACACCAGATCCCTTTAACCTCTGAGAAGCTATATTACTGCTCCTCTTTCATTGGAGGCATATTCTCAAGAGAGTAAAACTGGCTTCTGGCTGTGGGACCCCCAGCAGAGTCCAAGTTGGGGGGAGCTTATGGGAAACAGTGAGAAAATGTGCACGTGGAGCCATCTCTGCTCACCCATCCTATTCTCCCCGGCTTCGTGAGCTGGAAGCTGCCAGCTTACTCTCCAGGCAGAGGGCTGGAAGAATCTTTTTTTTTTTTTTTAAAGATTTTATTTATTTATTTGACAGACAGAGACAGTGAGGGAGGGAACACAAGCAGGGGGAGTGGGAGAGGGAGAAGCAGGCTTCCCGCGGAGCAGGGGGCCCGATGTGGGGCTTGATCCCAGGACCCTGAGATCATGACCTGAGCTGAAGGCAGACGCTTAACGACTGAGCCACCCAGGCGCCCCAGGGCTGGAAGAATCTTATCTGACCAGCCCAGGAGGCAAAAACTGAAAGCAGTGACATCAGAGGTTCCCTAACTGAACTGCCCAGCCAGATCTCCCTACAGTGATAGCTAGCAGCCTCGCCAAAACAAGAAATGAGACCCAGGAAATGGAAGACCAGGGGAGTGGAGAAAGCCAGCTCACAAGGAGGGTGAAGGCAATGTCCCAGGACAGCAGCTGTAGATCGGGCACGATGACCAACGCAGAAGCTGTCAGAAGAAAACAGAAGATATTTCATCGGGAGGATGAAATCAAGACATCTTAAGATTTAGAGAATTGGTTAAAAAAAAAAAATGGTGTTTAAATTAGTGATAAGTACTTGGAAAACTAAACCAATGATAAAACAAGAGGATTTGCTGCAGAGCGAGTAAAAAGCTATTCAGGAAAGAAAAATCAACCGTAGTTTCCTACCTGGCTCAGGTGTGAGAAGTTTTCACATAATCATGTTACTGTCGACATATTGATTGATATAATCTAAAGGAAATTTGCTGTGACCATATCATGAGGGGGTGAAAAAGTAAAGAAGGTATGGTAGGAGCAGTCATAGCTCATAGTGGGAAGTCAGTAGGTGATCTCCAAAACTGCAGATCCAGAAATATCAGTCAATGCATGTTCTTTGGAGATGTGGAAATAGATACCCACATGCCCAGTAAATGATATAAATGATTGTTCTAGAGGAAGGGAGAAGGGATTTAAGACTGATGTTTTTCTTAGTAAACCATAAGAAAGTATTTGACATTTTAAACTATATGCTTTTTATCTTTTTTTTTTTTTTAATTTTAATTTATTTTATTTTAAGATTTTATTTATTCATTCAAGACAGAGAGATAGAGAGAGAACATGAGCAGGGGGAGAGGCAAAGGGAGAAGCAGGCTCCCCACTGAGCCAGGAGCCAGACGTGGGGCTCGATCCCAGGACCCTGAGATCATGACCCAAGCCGAAGGCAGATGCTTAACCATCTGAGCCACCCAGGCACCCCTAAACTATATGCTTTTTAAAAGGTTGATACAGCCTTGGACTCAGCTCATGATTCTGGAGTCCCAGGATCAAGCCCCACATTGGGCTCCCCACTGAGCAGGGAGTCTGCTTCTCCCTCTGCCCCTCCCAGCTTGTGTTCTCTCTCTCTCTTGCTCACTCTCTCTCTCAAATAAATAAATAAAATCTTTAAAAATAAATAAATAAACGTTTGATACAAACAAAATCTAAGCATTTCACTCTCATTAGGATGACTATTATTAAGACAAAACAAAACAAAAAACCTAGGAAATAAATAATGTTGGTGAGGATGTGGAGAAATTGGAACCCTTGTGCATTGTTGATGGGAATGTAAAATGGTGAAGTCACTGTGGAGAAGTTTGGGGTTCCTCAAAAAGTTAAACATAGAGGTGCCATATGATCCAGTGATTACATTTCCAAAGATAAACCCAAAAGAACTGAAAGCAGGGACTCAAACAGAAACTCATACACCAGTGTTCCTAGCAGCAATATTCATCATAGCCAAAAGGTAGAAACAGACCAAATGTCCATCAACAGATGAATGGATAAACATGTATACATAAAGTGGAATATTATTCAGCCTTAGAAGGGAATGAAATTCAGATATATACTACGGCATGGATGAACCTTGAAAACATTATAATAAGAGAAATAATCCAGACACAAAAGGCCAAAAATTGTATGATTCCACATATACGATGCACCTAGAATAGGCAAATTTGTAGAGATGGAAAGGAGAAGAATAAAGTTTACCAGGGGCTGTAGGGAGGGCAGGATGGGGAGCTATTGTTTAATGGATGCATAGTTTCAATGTGGGATGATGAAAAAGTTCTGGAAAGAGATAGTAATGATGGTTGTACAACATTGGAATGTACTTAATGCCACTGAATTTTTTTAAAAGATTTTATTTATTTAAGAGAGAGAGCATGAGGGGGAGGGATAGAGGGAGAAGCAGACTCCCTGCCGAGCAGGGAGCTCGACTCCACTTGGGCTTGATCCCAGGACCCCAGGGTCATGACCTGAGCTGAAGGCAGATGCTTAACTGACTGAGCCATCCAGGCGCCCCTGATCACATTTTAATATACAAGTTTAAATATATCTGTATAGAAAGGAAGATTGAAAGGAAAAACGTAAGTTTTCTCTGGGTGGTGAGATTAACTAAGTTTTCTAAATAATCTACAATGAATATATATTACTATTGTATTATTAATTATTTTTTTAATTAGATAAGTATGTTTTTTGAAATTGGACCAGCATTGTCAGGAAAGATATAAAAATCAATGCCAAACAGTGTCTTAATCTATTCATTATGTGCCCTTACCAGGAACACTATGAGCAGTTCTAGGTATCTATAACCACTTGAGAATGCCTCCCCTTAAAAGAATAAAAGATCTATGAAGTAAAAAATAAAATATTCTGTCATTCTAAATTTGGTAATGAGAAATGATGAAGGGAAATGTGTACTTAGGGTCTAAGGCCTCCTTGAGGATTTAAAGACATCAGGAAGGACGATTATAGGCTACAGAGGAGAACTTTGGAAAAGGGAGTTTAATAATAAAAGAAATATGAATTGTTTAAGAGATACCGTGGCTTGAAAGTATGGAAAATGTGTCAACCAGAAGATGGAGACAGACTTGAATGAAGTAACTTGCTTTCAAGATGACAAAAGTCCAAGACAGAAGATACCTCCATCCAGAACAAGGGAGCTGCTCGGCCTGTGGTAAGGAAGCTAGCTCTAGAGAGACTCATTTAATCACGGAACCAAATGGAAGGCTTGGGGTCTGATGCCTTTTATCTCAAGGGAGCTGGAAGAAATAGCCCTAGAGTTAAATTAAATGTAGAAGTCAGGATGAATTAGACAAACTGAAACTGAGAGTCATACCTATAAAATTCCTGAGTACCTATTAATTTTTACCAAGCCAAAGTGAAAAATGATATCATGTTTGTAATTATCTGGTCTTTATTCATAACCATGGAATAGGGTATGTTGTGGATTCTGGGCTGGACCCTTGAGGCTATGAGACCAACAACATTGAGAAGAAGGGAAGGTGGGAGAGAAAGGGACATGGGAAGTTCTAAAGTTTGGGGATCTTTGGTCATGTGCTGGGATTTGCATGAAGTAATGAGCACCAGCGTTCAGAACACGGAACTTAAGGGTGTTATTAGCACTGAGCACCCGACGGTTGCCCACAGCAGTTGCTCACTGAGGCTTTCCACCCTGACACAACTGCAGGACAATTTGCACACTCAAAATAGCGTTCCTTCTGCACCTAAAGGGGACTTTTATGGAAGAACATTCTGAAGGAGAGGTGGAAGAGAAAAGATTATGCCCTGGATGTTTGGAAGAACTTCTGCTGACATCCCACCAAACCCTATGCAATCTCAATGCCGCCGGTGCTCCATTCCAGTGGTAGAGAGTTCCCTCAGGGGTGAGAGCGGCTCGGACTACTAAGTGAAGGGATTACTATCACTGTCTTTATTTCATCATATCCCCAGGCATCCTGAGAAGGACGTCACCATCCTTCAACCAAGCAAACTGACGAGGGTGTTAGGAACTGGCTTTGTGCGCAGCCTGACTCACTGATGAGAAAGGTAGAGATCTCAGGGTGTGATGTCAATCTAGACAGCTCTGAAAGGGCAGACACAAGGAGACACACATTCTGCTCACCAAACCCTAGAATAATGAGATGAAAGGGTGTCCCTAGGAGTTTGAAATAAATTTTTGAGTAAATAAAATGAGAGCAGTAAATTGGGGAAACTCCCTACTCCAAGTAGTAGTGCAGGAGGGAAGTATATAGAAGTATATATTTAGTGCAGACTATGTGATAAGTGCTGGGAATAAAGTCAGTCCCTCCTCTCGTCAGGCTTATCATCTAAATGGGAAGATAAATGTGAAATAATCCCAAAAGTAATTAGCTCAGTTGTGGGAAATCAGAAAAAAAATTAAAAGAAGATGATGATATGAAAGAAAGTCCTTTAAAAATGTGAAAACATCCTAAATACATTAACATTGATTTCCTTATTGGAGGTTTTTTTTTTCAGGGGGCTCCTGGGTGGCTGAGTGGGTTAAGCATCTGACTCTTGGTTTCAGCTCAGGTCATGATCTCAGGGTCATGGGATTGAGCCCTGCATTGGGCTCCACGCTCAGTGGGGAGTCTGCTTGAGATTCTCTCTCTCCCTCTGCCTCTTCTCCCCTGACTTTCAAAAAAAAAAAAAAAAGGAAGAAAAGGTTTAAATTTTTTTTTTAAATTAGTGAGAGCACGCACGTACACACACGTGTGCTGGAGAGGGACAGAGAAAATCTTTTTGTTTTTGTGTTTTCAATTATTTAAAGATTTTTTAAAAGATATGTAAATTTATTTATTTGACAGAGAGAGAGAGAGACAGCGAGAGAGGGAACACAAGCAGGGGGAGTGGGAGAGGGAGAAGTAGGCTCCCCGCAGAGCAGGGAGCCCAATGCGGGGCTGGATCCCAGGATCCTGGGACCATGACCTGAGCCGAAGAGTCAGACGCTTAATGACTGAGCCACCCAGGAGCCCGTATTTTTTTTTAACATTTTTTATTTAAATTCAATTAATTAACATATAGTGTATATTGGTTTCAGAGGTACAGGCCTGTGATTCATCAGTCTTATATAACACCCAGTACTCATTCCATCAAGTGGCCTCCTTAATGTCCATCACCCAGCCACCCCATCCCCCCCCACTCCCCTCCCCTCCAGCAACCCTCAGTTTGTTTCCTATCATTAAGAGTCTCTTATGGTTTGTCTCCCTCTCTGGTTTTGTCTTCTTTCATTTTTTCCTCTCTTCCCTATGATCCTCTGCCTTGTTTCTCAAATTCCACATAACAGTGAGATCATATGATAATTGTCTTTCTCTGATTGACTTATTTCACTCAGCATAATATCCTCCAGTTCTATCCACGTCATTGCAAATGGCAAGATTTCATTTTTTGTTGGCTGCATAATATCCCATTGTATATATATACATCTTTATCCATTCATCTGTCGACGGACATCAGGGCTCTTTTCATAGTTTGGCTATTGTGGACGTTACTGCTATAAACATTGGGGTGCAGGTGCCCCTTCAGATTACTTATATCATTGGGGTAAATACCCAGTAGTGCAATTGCTGGGTCATAGGGTAGCCCAATTTTCAACTTTTTGAGGAACCTCCATACTGTTTTCCAGAGTGGCTGCACCAGCTTGCATCCCCACCAACAGTGTAAGAGGGTTCCCCTTTCTTCGCATCCTCGCCAACATCTGTCGTTTCCTGACTTGTTCATTTTAGCCATTCTGACTGGTGTGAGGTGGTATCGCATTGTGGTTTTGATTTGTATTTCCCTGATGCCAAGTGATATGGAGCATTTTTTCATGTATCTGTTGGCCATTTGGATGTCTTCTTTGGAGAAATGTCTGTTCATGTCTTCTTCCCATTTCTTGATTGGATTACTTGTTCTTTGGGTGTTGAGTTTAATAAGTTCTTTATAGATTTTGGATACTAGCCCTTTATCTGATATGTCATTTGCAAATATCTTCTCCCATTCTGTTGGTTGTCTTTTGGTTTTGTCAACTGTCCAATTTCCCCAACACGATTTGTTGAAGAGAAGGTCTTTTTTCCACTGGATACTCTTTCCCGCTTTGTCGAAGATTAGTTGACCATAGACTTGAGGGTCCATCTCTGGGTTCTCTATTCTGTTCCATTGATCTATGTGTCTGTTTTTGTACCAGTACCATACTGTCTTGATGATTACAGCTTTGAAATAGAGTTTGAAGACTGGAATTGTGATGCCACCAGCTTTGATTTTCTTTTTCAACATTCCTCTGGCTATTTGGGGTCTTTTCTGGTTCCAGGGCAGAGAGAGAATCTTAAGCAGGCTCCAGGCCCAGCATGGAGCCCGATCTCAGAACCCTGAGATCATGACCTGAGCCGAAATCAAGAGTCAGCCACTTAACTGACTGAGCCACCCAGGTGCCCCTCCTTATTAAAGGTTTTAATGCCTCCAGTTTTCTCTACAGTTTCCAGGTTTACTAGAAGTAAGATGTGTAAGAACTTTTCAGATTAAAAAAAGTTTCGGGGCGCCTGGGTGGCTCAGTCATTAAGTGTCTGCCTTCGGCTCAGGTCGTGATCACAGGGTCCTGGGATCGAGCCCCGCATCGGGCTCCCTGCTCAGTGGGAAGCCTGCTTCTCCCTCTCCCACTCCCCCTGCGTGTGTTCCCTCTCTCGCTGTGTCTCTCTCTGTCAAATTAATAAAAGTTTCCATATAGATTGATCACATATTATGGCTTCTTCTTCCCTGAAAATGGTGATTATCAGGCAGGGAATCTAGGACAAAGGAGTTAGAAAATATTCATGAGACTCAGGAACAACACTGCTTTTCCAATTTCAAGGTTTCATCATAAGCATTTAAATACAGTTAGTGACAAGTTAACACCATCTGTAAAACCAAAGATGGTGCTTACTTGGCTAGATGCAATCAATATGTGTTTACCATTGTTTGAGCCTCTCTTCATGTATCCGGGCACTTTACTTCTTACAAGAAATCAGTGTCCGTAACCAAAAAATGACTGTGAAATGGTTTTATTTAAATCAGCCTTTTCTGGTTATTGAACATTTCACATGAATAAATTAATCTTTATGCACATGATGGCCTATCTGAAATAGCTTGCCGATTCTTTAAAATGTCACAGGCACTTCCTAGCATAAAAATACTAAAGGCTTTTTGCTATCACATGGTTTATTAGCAGAATAGGAAAATTAATCTTACCCGAAGCAAAAGCAGAAATATAATTAGCTGAATCAAGCAAAGTGTGACATTTGCCCATGAACTCTTTCTTCCAATAATCTATCTATTTTGGGAAATCATAAGACTGGAGCAAGACAAAAATATGAAAACATATTAGGCTTCTCTAACTAGTTATTGTTAAGTATTAGGAAATGAATGTGGCTTTTATCTGTGACTTTTTCAAGATCTGTATGAAAAGAAAGTAATATATGAAATGAAAAGCTCTGTCAGCTATTAATAGCAACCGTCTGGGAGTGTCACTCATGGTAGTTAGTTAGGTGAGAGACTGAATGTACCTGCTTCTCCCTCGGGCTCTCACTTCCCTCTGTAGCTCGACACTGCACGCCGTGTACAGTGCATCAGCCTGCCCATGCTCCTGGGGATTCTGTTTCACTTCACTCGGAGCCCAGAAACCGTTTGCTTTAAACGTCCCCAACCTGCTCCTTAACCTTAAACTTGCTGAACCTCTAGTTCTAGTTCTAAATTTGTTTATCTGGGGTCTAAATTTGCGAGGACAGAAGGTCTTTTGTTTTTATTTTCTCATGTTGAGAATATTTACCGAGTTAATCACATTGGAGAGCCTGGCCCTATTGCATAGAGACCTTTTTTCAGATAGAGCAAAATATATTTTTCACTGTGGAGGGAGCTATTGTGCAAGATTTCATAAAGTGTTGGGGGGGGCAATTTTGAGTGTCTGATATTTGTTTCATGTATGTGTTTGGCTTTGTGTGTGTGCCTGTGTGCATGTGGAAAACAGAAAATCTAGATTCAAAGTAAAGGCACTGACAATGTTTAAAGTGCTTTCTTTTTTTTTTTTTTTTTAAAGATTATTCATATATTTATTTGACAGAGAGAGAGGAGGGAGAAGCAGACTCCCCGCTGAGCAGGGAGCCCTACTCAGGGCTCGATCCCAGGACTCTGGGATCATGACCTGAGCCAAAGGCAGACGCTTAACCTACTGAGCCACCCAGGTGCCCCTAAAGTACTTATTTCTGAGGACTGAGATTATCTTCAACATGTTCCTCTTTATTTTCTGGATTTTTTGCTGTCAGCATAACTTACTTCATGATGAGGGGAAAAAAAAGTTATTTCCCCCAAAATGATTGAGCATTTTGTATGAGTGCAGTACTGCACTAAGTAATTTGGAAAATAAGAACAGACTTCCTTCCATTTGAAGCCTTCAATAAGACATAAATCAATTGATATACTGTGTGATAATTTTTTATTGCCTGTTATGTGTCAGATAACTCATTTTGCTTCATTTACTCTACCTGCTTGAATCCAATCATACAGAAAATGTATAAATTCACTCGATGATATATTATTCAGTAATTTCAAATGATGTTGATGATGAACACAGGGATACATATTTTATAATAGTGAATCACAAACACAAGATAAACACAGGCAGAAAAAAGGCATGCATAAAGACCACATGGAAAGCAGTGTAAAAATAGTGATCATTTCTTCCTGTCTTTTAAATTTACTATTATGAGCGTGCATCCTTCTCATAATGGGAGAAAAATGAAGTTTTAATGATTTTAATATATCTGACAGCCGAAGAACAATTTTGTCCTGACTTTGGGGTCATGGTGTGTAGTGTAATGGGCATTGAGTGCAAAGGGGGACCCGTGTGAGATGGGGAAACCAGAGGAGGGCTCCCCGAGGACTTCGGAGGAAGGGGACATTCCATAAGGATGTGGACAGAGGACATTCTCGAAAGAGAAGGAGCTTGTGCAACGGCAGTTAGAACTGGACCATTTGTGAGAGAGGTTAACACCAGCTTGCTCCTTCGGTGGCCACGTGGATTAAGTGAGGTGGTCCACCCGGCATCGTGTCGGGAAGAGAGACATGCAGGAAACATTAGCCATCATGGTGAGGGTGACAGTGAAAAGAGAGAGGAGAGGGACTCGGTACAGAGTCCAGAAGGATGGACAGCAAACCTGGTGACTGTCTGCTTCCTTGACTGGAATAGGAGTGTCACATCGGCCTTCATTGCTTCTCACCTCGGAAATCAGGAGGGCGCCCGAGCCAAAGCAGTACTGGTGTTGGGGTGGGGGGGGGGCGTAAGGAGACCAGTTTGGGACGTTTGGAATTAAAATTATAGTGGGGTATTTGTCAAATGGTAGTAAATGGGTGTGAAATCCAACAGGGTTGGACTTGGGAATGGTCTGCACAAAAGCAAGCGTTCGTGTGGGTTGCCTTGTGCCTTGGAGATGGCCCGTGGTTACAGAGGGGAGAGGGCCAGAGAAGCGAGCGCAGGAGGCGGGGAGAGAGTGGTCAGCCAGAGGGAGCTGGTGCCAGAGACATGAGGGATGCAGGCTGTCCTCCGATGTTCTCACCTGGCCAGGCAGAAGGGTCTGAGGGGTGTTAAGGAAGTGCAGAGAGAAGCCGCCCGGCCCGCACTAACTTCCCTCCCCTGCTCTTGCACCGAACTGCGAACTGCAGTGCACTGTGATGGAACCGCCACCTGCCCCTGCCTCTCCGCTAGTCTGCTCAGAGCGAGGCCTTGACTACAAACGTGACACCTGAAGGCCAGTTGCTGGGGGCCATTCAAGCAATTACCCCTGTGGCCCTGCATGTAGATCAGCAGTTAGATGAGAGAGCAGACGTTCAGAGCCCCTTATCAGGGAAGGGGGAACAAGCGTGGGAAGCGGCCTTGCAAGTCAACCTGAATCAGAAGGAGGGAGACATGGAGCTTAATTCGCAAGGAACAAATGGCAGCCTCAATCCAGGTCTTCTTTTCCCTTTTCGCGGCTTTGTCATTTAGGGATTGAGAAGCTGAGTTGAGTAAAAGGTTGAGTAGAAAACGGAAAGTTAAGCTAGACAAGGCACCTGGGTGGCTCAGTTAAGTGTCAGCTTCAGCTCAGGTCATGATCCCAGGGTCCTGGGATCGAGTTCCAAGTTGGGATCCCTGCTCCATGGGGAGTCTGCTTCTCCCTCTCCCTCTGTGCTCTCTCTCTCTCTCAAATAAATAAATAAAATCTTAAAAATAAATACATAAAATAAAACTCAACACCCAAAAAACCAAATAATCCAATTAAAAAATGGGCAGAAGGCACGAATAGACATTTTTCCAAAGAAGACATACAGATGCTGGGGTGCCTGGGTGGCTCAGTCAGTTGAGCATCTGACTCTTGATCTCAGCTCAGGTCTTGATCTCAGGGTCATGAGTTCAAGTTCCATGTTGGGCTCCATGCTGGGCATGGAGCCTACTTAAAGAAAAAAAAAAGACATCCAGATGGCCAACAGACACATGAAAAGATGCTCAGTATCACTCATTATCAGGGAAATGCAAATCAAAACTACAATGAGATATCACTTCATACCTGTCAGAATGGCTAAAGTCAACAACATAAGAAACAACAAGTGTTGGTGAGGATGTGGAGAAAGGGGAACCCTCTTACACTGTTGGTGGGGATGCAAACTGGTGCAGCCACTGTGAAAAACAGTATGGAGTTTCCTCGAAATGTTAAAAATAGAACTACCCTACAATCCAGCAATTGCGCTACTGGTATTTACTCAAAAAATACAAAAATACTGATTCAAAGGCATACATGCACCCCTGTTTATTGCAGCATTATCAACAATAGCCAAATTATGGAAACAGCTCAGTGTCCATCAACTGATGAATGGATGAAGAAGATGTGGTGTGTACACAATGAAATATTTTTTATCAGCCATAAAAAAGAATGGAATCTTGCCATTTGCAGTGACATGGATGGAGCTAGAGTGTAGTATGCCAATGAAATAAGTCAGTCAGAGAAAGACAAATACCATATGATTTCACTCATGTGGATTTTAAGAAATAAAACAAATGAGGGGCGCCTGGGTGGCTCAGTCGTTAAGCGTCTGCCTTGGGCTCAGGTCATGATCCCAGGGTCCTGGGATCGAGCCCCGCATCGGGCTCCCTGCTCGGCGGGAAGCCTGCTTCTCCCTCTCCTACTCCCCCTGCTTGTGTTCCCTCTCTCGCTGTGTCTCTCTCTGTCAAATAAATAAATAAAATTAAAAATAAAATAAAATAAAACAAATGAGCATAGGGGAAAACAAAGAGAGGCAAACTAAGAAACAGGCTCGACTATGGAGAATAAACTGATGGTTACCAGAGTGGAGGTGGGTGCGGGGATGATTTGCTGTGATGAGCACTGGGTGTTGTATAGAAGTGTTGAATTACTATGTTGTACACCTGAAACTAACATTACACTGTATGTTAACTAACTGAAATTTAAATAAAAAATGTTTTTAAAAAGTACTATGCTAAGTGAAAGAAGCCAGACACAAAAGATGACACATATGATCCCATTTATGTAAATCCTTGGAAGGCAAATTCTAGAAAAAGCAAAACTATAATGACAGAAAGCAGATCACTGGTCACCTGGGGATGGGAGGGGACAAGGGAACCGACTTTTAAAAAAAAAAGAAGTTTTTAGCATGGTGGAAAATTCTGTTATGAGTGTGGTGGCGGTAACTCCATTTTGTCAAAATTCATCCAATTGTGCATCTGAAATGGGTGAATGTTATTGTGTATAAGATATGTTTCAATCAAACTAACCACAGAAAGTTCCATTTCTTTTAGTAAATTTCCTCAAAGAGGTGTTACCTTTAAGTTTTGCATTTAAGTCATTAGCGGTATCTGTTTTAGTAAAGAAGAATGTTTTCATAATGGAAAATTATTATTTGGAAACCATAGTGGTACTTCTGGAGGCAGTTTAGGATAAAAAGTGATCAAGTGAACTCAGGAAGAGCAAACTACACACAAATGTAACTGTCTGTGGTCTCCTGGTGGCAGCAACATAAAATTTCATTTCATTACTTCATTCTGCAAATATTCATTGTGTTGAATGACTTAAAACTGCCATTTTTGTAGGTCAAACATGGTCATATATCAGCAATTCCAAATGGTTCAGCCTAATATAAAGCATGTTCTGTGTGCTCAGGTAATAATCTGGGAGCTGCAGATAATAGTGTTACATAAAATGGACAGAGAGATCATTTCGGGGACTGTGACAAGAGATCACAGTGGCTTGGCTTAGGGTGGTGACAATGAAAGCAGGAGATGGAGAGAACATTAAAATCTAATTTGGAGGTAAGACTAACAAGAATTGCTGCTGGATTGGATGTGGGCAGAGGGTATTAGGAAGTGGAAATCGAGGATGACTTTTAGAGTGGGGAGGAGGTGTCTGCATGGATGAGGCAGGGTTGGCAAATCAAGGGTTTGTTTTGGACTTTTAAATATTTGAAATTCCTATTATTTATCCAAGTGGAGGCATCAAGAAGGCGGTCGGACATATGAGCCTACCGTAGAGGGAAGGGAGGAGGACTGCATTTGGGTGTCCTTGGTATTTACGTGGTATTTAAAGCCTTAGGCCTGGTTGAGATCAAAGGTCCAGGGAAAGGATGTAGGTAGAGCAAAGAGGGTCCTGAAGCACTCCAGATTTGGGGTTTTGGTAGGCAAGGCAGAAACAGCCAAGCAGGGAGAGCCACATGGCCACTTCCCAAGAAGTATGTATATTTCACCCTATGAGTGCTGAATCTGTGTATTAGCTCGGGCCACCACAACAAAATACCATAGTCCGGGTGGCTTAACAACAGACATTTATGTTCTCATAGTTCTGGAACGACTGGGAGTCAGAGATTAAGGTGCCAGCATGGTTTCTGGTGAGATCTTTCTTCCTGGCATGCAGATGGCTGCCTTCTTGCCACATCCTCCCATGGTGGAGAGAAAGATAGACAGAGACAGAGAGAATGAATAAGAAAAAGAGAAACATTTCTTCCTCTTATAAGGCCAAAGTCCTCTCAGATGAGGGCCTCACTCTTAGGAATTCATTTAACATTAACTATCTCCTAAGGACCCTATCTCCAGATCCAGTTACACTGGAGGTTAGGGCTTCAATATATGAATTGGGGGGGGGGGGACAGTTCAGTCCCAGAAACCTGTAAGTAGGCATGAGGATGACTAGGATACAGACCATGGCTATAGTCTTGTCCCGTGGCCAAACTGCCTTTGCAAACTGACAACATGACAGGGAGTCTTTAGCCATTACCCATGGACCACAGTCCCCGCCTTACCCGTCATCCACAGTCCCCGTAGGCAGGGTCAATGGCCATTGTGACAGGTGGGGGTACTGACAACAAGCACAGTCTGGTGATATTTATGACTCAACGAGTCTGGGTCAGGTGCTGTTGTGAGCACCGTTGCCTTGAGGGGCTCAGCCCAGCCTCACGACAATCCTGTAAGGCAGGTATTTTATTTACAGATGAGGAAACACAGGCCCCAAGAAGTTAGATAACTCGCTCAAGGTCACAGTGTTCATAAGTGGCAGGCAAGGGCCCCGCACTGTGACACCTGGCTTCAACAGTCTGCACTAAACCCTTTTCCAGCTCTGACCTCAAGGGGTCTACTTAACACTTACCTCCCTTCCATGGAGTCATTTGGGCTGTAGTTAGCAAGTATCTTCTCATCTTCTAGTCATGTCATCTCCTCTGAGAGTTCAAAATTTGGCAAAATTCAGATCAAAGATGTCACTGGGCATTTTAGTGTCAGAAGCCACGAGGCCATGAAATTCTGTGGGGGCTATATTAGTGTCCCAGGGCTTCTGTGGCAAACTTCCCGAAATGGGATGGCTGGAAGTCTGAACTCAAGGTGTCAACAGAGGCGTGTTCCCTCTGCAGTCTGTAGGGGATTCCTTCCTATCTTCTTCCTAGCTTCCGGTAATTTGCCAACAATCCATATTGGCCACTTAGCCAACCCTGACGCAGAGTGCATGCGTGAGGAGGCATTCCTGGGCTCATGGCTGCGTAAATCCAATCTCTGCCCCTGCTGTCACATGGCGTCCTCCTTGTGTGTCTGTCTTCACGTGGCGTCTTCTGATGAGGACATCAGTCCTACTGGATTAGGAGGCCACCCTCCTCCAGTATGACCCCATCCTTTTTATTGAGATATAACTGACATATAGCATTTTTTATTCAGGTATAATTGCCATATAGCATTATATTAGTTTCAGATATACCACACGATTGAATATTTGAATAGACTGCGGAATGGTCACCACAACAGGTCTAGCTAACATCCATCACCACACATGGTTACAGTTTTTTTTCCCCCTTGTGATGAGAACTTTTAAGATTTGCTTTTGTAGCAACTTTCGAATATATAATAAGGTGTTATTAACTATAGTCACCATGCTGTACCTTACATCCCCATGACTTATTAATTTTATAACCAGAAGTTGTACCTTTTGATTCCACCCACTTTACCCATCTCCTATTCCCCTGCCTCTGGCAACCGGCCAGTTTGTTCTCTGTATCAAGTAGTTCAGGTTTGTTTGTGTGGTTGGTTTTGAGATTACACATAGAAGTGAGATCATACACACATATACATAAACCAGTGTATATATTTTCCTTATCCATTTCCTTTCCACATTTCACATTTTCCTTATTCATTCATCCATCAGTGGACCCTTAGGTTGCTTCCCTGTTTGGGCTACTTTAAATAGTGCTGCAATGAACATGAGGGTGCCTATACATTTTTGACTTAGTGTTTTTGTTTCCTTCAGATAAATGCCCAAAAGTGGAATTGCTAGATCATATGGTATTTCTATTTTTAGTTTTTCGAGAAACCTCTCTCGTTTTCCACACTGGCTGTACCAATTTACATTCCCAACAGCAGGGCACAAATGTTCCCCTTTTCTCCACTTTCTCAACAACATTCGTTATTTCTAGTCCTTTTGATAAGAGCCATTCAATTAGATATGAGGTGATAAACCATTGTGGTTTTGATTTGTGTTTTCCTGATGATGAGTGATGTTGAGTATCATTTCATATGTCTGTTGACCACCTGTATGTCATCTTTAGAAAAAATGTTTATTCAGATCCTCTGCCCATTTTTAAATTTGTTTTTTTTTTGCCATCGAGTTGTATGAGTTCTTTATATATTTTATAAATTAACCCCTTATCAGATATACAATTTGCAAATATTTTCTCCCATTTCGTAGGTTGCCTTCTCTTCTTTGCTGTGCAGAAGCTTTTTAGTTTGATATAGTTCCATTTGTTTATTTTTGCTTTTGTTGCCTTTTTTGGTGTCAGATCCAAAAAATCATTGCCAAGATTGAGATTGATGTCAAGGAGCTTACTGCCTATCTTTTCCTCTAGGAGTTTTATGGTTTCAGGTCTTAGGTTCAAGTCTTTAATCTATTTTGAGTTTGTTTTTGTGTATGGTGTAAGATAGGGGTCCAGTTTCATTCTTCTGCATGTGGCTGTCCAGTTTTCCCAACAGCATTTATTAAAGAGACTGTCCTTTTCCCATTGTATATGCTTGGCTACTTTGTTGTAAATTAACCATACATGTGTGGGTTTATTTCTGGGCTCTCTATTCTGTTCCATTGATATGTGTGTCTGGTTTGGTGCCAACACCACACTGTTTTGATGACTATAGCTTTGCAATATAGTTTGAAATGAGGACGTGTGATGCCTCTAGCTTTCCTTCTTTGTCAAGATTGCCATGGCTCTTGGGGGTCTTCTGTGGTTCTAAACAGATGTTGGGACTGTTCTATCTCTGTGAAAAATGCCGTGGAAATTTTGATAAAATGTGTAGATTGCTTTGGGTAGTATAGACATTTTAACAATATTAATTCTTCCGATCCATGAGCATGAAATGTCTTCCTATTTATTTATATGGTATAACTCCGTCTTAATTCAACTAATCTTCAACAATCCTGTTTCCAAATAAGGTCACATTCTGAAATATCAGGGGTTAGGACTTGAACAGCTCTCTCTCTCTCTTTGTGTGTGTGTGTGTGTGTGTATGTGTGTATGTGTGTGTGGAAGGTACATAATCCAACCCAAATTGGGGCTGTGTAGATAGAGTTTAAAATCTTTTTTTTTTTAAGATTTTATTTATTTATTTGACAGAGAGAGCACAACTAGGCAGAGAGGCAGGCAGAGGGAGAGGGAGAAGCAGGCTCCCCACCGAGCAGGGAGCCCGATGTGGGGCTCGATCCCAGGACCCTGGGATCACGACCTGAGCCAAAGGCAGACACTTAACTGCCTGAGCCACCCCGGTGCCCCTAGAGTTTAAAATCTTAAGAATAAGTATCCCTTTAATGCACAATCCCCACTTTTTCAATCCTAACATCCCTAGAAAAATTTCCTGACAGCAAAGTTCCTTCCTCAGGCTTTCTCAATACCAGATGTTAAGTCCTCTAGAAAATCTGCAAATGGCAGAGGAAAAATGCAGAGAGAATAAAGTTCTCAAGTGCAGCTAGCTTCTACTCTGAAATAAAGCAACGTCAGAATTTTTTTCAAGTTCTGTAATTTCAAAAATGCCAGCAAACACTGTTCATAGTGTTGGAATCTGTCATTTCCCTTTTTTTTTTTCCTTCTGGATGTTGAACTATAAAGTCAAATACTAATTACATAAAACATTAGTCTCTGTTAATAAATGTTTTTGAGCAGTTTTGCCACCTTATATAAATGCAAAGACAATATTAACTTAAGGTGGCATTTCAAATGAACACAGAAAAGATGGATTACTTAATAAATGGTACAGGGACATTTGGCTAAACATTTGGGAAAAAATAAAGTTAGATGCCTACTTCACAAATTAAACTGACATATAACTGAATTACAGATCATTTTTAAAATTAGATAAAGTAAATCATAAAATAACTATGAGAAAATATAAGTGAATATTGATTGTATTTTGGGATTGGGAAGTTTTGCTAATTACAAAGATATAATCTATAAAAAGAGATATGAATCAGTTTAAATACATAAAATCTAAAACTTATTTGTATATATAAAAAACAGCATAACAACATGGGGGAAAAGGTGTGTACTGTATATGACAGATATGTTTATATTTTTCATATAAAAACACAAAATTGCTAACAAATTCATTCTCCAATAGAAAAAAGGTGGCAGAATTTTATTTTATTTTATTTCAAGATTTTATTTAAATTCAAGTTAGTTAATATATAGTATAGTATTAGTTTCAGGGGTAGAATTTAGTGATTCATCACTTGCATATAACATCCAGTGCCCATCACAAATGCCCTCCTTAATGCCCATCACCCAGTCACCTCATCTGCCCACCCACCGCCCCTCCAGCAACCTTCAGTTTGTTCCCTAGAGTTTAGAGTCTCTCATGGTTTAAGACAGCAGAATTTTAAAAGGCAACCCACAGAAGAAGAAATACAGCCATTAAACATATGAAAAGATACTTGTTCTCATTTAAAAGAAAACCAGTTAATTAGGATCTCTAAAGCCTCATTCAGTTCTAACACTATGATTCTGAATATAGAGGATTCAGTTGGCACATTTTTTAATATATTTGCTCTTGAATTCATCTTCCAGTGCAAAATATTTTAATCTCTAACACAAGGTTTAATAAAGTCACTTATATCTCATTTGCCGTATCTCTGATAGAAAAATCTGGATCTTTTAAAAACCAACTTTATTAGGATCTTTCGGTTGCATAAGCTGGAATCCCAACTCAAACTTGCTTAAGAAAAAAAAAAATCAGCAGATGTCTACCACCTCCACACATTCCTACATCCTCAATCTCTTTGTGTTTTGAAACTCCAAATGAGCTTTCTCCAAAATATAAGGGCAAATTGACCTAATTATTCTCTCCTGCTGAATGGAGGATAGTTAACTTCTCACACTTAACAAGTAGAAAAGCTCTAAGTAGAAATGCCCTGAGGGCCTGCTGTGGCCACCAGGGACTTCCATTTTGGGAAGTTTCTAGAAGAAAATCCCATTTCTCTCTGAAGCACCTTAAGAACAGCAACTGCTGTCTAGAAGGGCTTGTTTCTGTCAAGCCTCCAGGTGGTAGGGCAATGTGGTGTTTGTATTTTTGTTTGCCCAGCCCTCTCCCTCCCCTTCTTGGGTCCCTTAGGCACTCACCCTCTGTTTCTGTGATCCAGGCAGGCCCGTCAATCACAGGATATTCCCTGACCCCCAACCCCAACCCCACTTCCCACAAAGGACTGTGACCCAAGCTGATCAATCAGAGTGTTCCCAAGGTTGGATTAATAGATGTCAGGAGAGATGTGCTCTTCCCCCTAAAGTAGGTAAACTTGGGATGAGAAGTTGGGCTGCTGGTGGCCAAAGAAAGCCATTTGCCCCAGGAGAAGATAAAGCATAAAATAGAGCTGGAGGTGATAAGAGGGACAGAGAACAAGTGACATCAGCTGAGCCCATATAAACAAGAGTCTTGAAGCCATTCTACCCCCAGACTTCCCATATATGTGAACCAATAAATTACGTTTTTTGCTTATTAGCTTGAATTGGGTTTCTGTCATTTAAAACCAGACAGCTCAGGGTGCCTGGGTGGCTCAGTCGGTTAAGTGTCTGCCTTCGGCTCAGGTCATGATCTCATGGTCCTGGGATCCAGCCCCACATCGGGCTCCCTGCTCAGCGGGGAGCCTGCTTCTCCCTCTCCCTCTGCTGCTCCCCCTGCTTGTGCTCTCTCTCTCTGAAAAATAAATAAATAAAATCTTAAAAAAAAAAAAAAAGATAAAGCCAGACAGCTCTAACTTGTGGTACTTCTTGCTTGTAGGGCTGCTCCCATGGGCCTAAGTTGTTCAACCAGTCTTCCTCTTATCTTCTAAGCTACTGTCCTCTACTCTCTTGGGAGTGTGACTCTGTGTGTGTGTGTGTGTGTGTGTGTGTGTGTGTGAGAGAGAGAGAGAGAGAGAGAGAGAGAAACTGTGAGTGTATGTGGGGGGTGCTTAAGTGTTATCAAATGGTTTCCATAACAATAAAGAACCTGGTTGTTTTTTTCAAAAATTCATTTTTCGCTTCCAAAGAAGTGGGATGTATTTTAAACACACATACACACACACACACGCACACACACTCACACACACACTCATTTCATTTCTCTTGGGCTCCCTGATCCACGGATTCACCCTGACACTGAGCATTCCTTTCTATTCTGGTAGTCAATACAGACATTACCCCAAACTTAACAATTTAAGAAAACAAACACCGTCTCATAGTTTCCGTGGTCAGGAGTCCAGGGCCGCTCAGCTGGGTGGTTCTGCCTGAGGCTCTCACAAAGCTGCCATCAGGGTGTAAGCCACGCCCCTAGTCATCTGCACCTTCTCTCCAGGGAAGGAGTTCCTTCCAGGCTTGTTCCCATGGCTGTTGGCAGTCCTCAGTTCCTCACTTTCTGCCTCTGCACAGGCTGCCTGGCAACACGGCAGCTGGTTCCCCCAGGGTGAGCAATTTGCGAGCGAAAGAATGAGCACACACCCCGGAGACAGTAGCCACAATCTTTTAGTAACCAAATTGTAAAAGTACCAGTCCATCACGTCTGTCATGTCCATTTCTTAGAGTTGAGTCACTAAGTCCAGCCCGCACTGAGGAAGGCGGATTAAGCCCCTTCTATTTAGGGAGGAATATCAAAGAATTTGTGGACATATCTTTAAAACCACCACCATGTTGGAGGTTCTGACTTCCCCAGAGAATCTGTTCTTTCTAAAATACCATGATCTGGGGCGCCTGGGTGGCTCAGTCAGTTGAGTGTCAGCCTTCGGCTCAGGTCATGATCCCAGGGAATAATCTTTTAAAAAAGAAATAAAATAAAATAAAATAAAATACCATGATCCTTTGCCAAAGGCTAGCCTGAGAAGTCCTAAGATGGGAAGGAGGGTAAATGAGGGAACGCAGTAGGAATAGGGAGGGAAGGTATTCCAGGCAAAGGAGAAATACCCCATCATGCACATACCCTCCAACATACCTAAAGCTACTTTTAACAGTTTCAAATAAGAAAATGGCTAAGAACCTTAACCTTTTAAAATGGGAATTAGACAGCTCCTAGTGATACAGTTCAATCAGTCAGAATTCGAACTCAGCCATGAGATTATAGTAGGTGGGAAAATGGCAAAATGGTAACAATACGCAAACGTGTTAATGGCTTTGAGTTGCAAAGCAACCCCGTCTGGCTAGTGGTATAAACAAGAAACTTCAGGGGCTTTCAATTCCAGAAAAAGCACAGTTCCAGAGGAGTAGAAGAGGTCACCTCAGCTCAGCTGCTCACTTCCTTTGTCACCTCTGCTCATACCACACCTGGGACTCTGGGCGGGCACAATCTTGTCGCATCTTCATCCGAGTCCTCCATTCCTTAAGTATCTCAGCCTAATAGAGCTCTCCTCTAAATTCCTTAAGCAGTATTTATGTGTATCACTCATTGAGTGGTTAATCAAATATGTTCTGAGTAACAATTTTATTTTTTAACAGTTTTAAAAATCACATTATTTTTTTCATTTGTGAATGCCATTTACAAGCAGTTCCCATGTTTAGCTTGAATTGGGTTTCTGTCATTTAAAATTCTTTCAATTCTTGGGATGCCTGGGTGGCTCAGTCAGTTAGGTGCCTGCCTTCGGCTCAGGTCATGATCCCAGAGTCCTGGGTTCAAGTCCCACATCGGGCTCCTTGCATAGCAGGTAGCCTGCTTCTCCCTCTGCCTGCCACTCTCCCTGCTTGTGCTCTCTCCCTCTCTGACAAATAAAATTTTTAAAAAATAAAAAAATAAAATAATTTGAATTCTTGACTTTTCAGTAGACCAGTGCTTCTCAACCTTGGCTACCCTTTAACATCATCTAGAAATGTCTTGCCATTCCAGGACTCAACACAGGAATTAAGAAAGAATACTGAACCAGTTTCAACAACTAAGGGCTAATAGTTTTTGCTAAATAAAATTTCCTTAGAGGGAAGCCAAGATTAAGAACTATTACTTGAGAATCTTTTTATTGCAAGCATTCCCTATGTACCAACAGCATCCTTATCACCTGTGAGCTTGTTAGAAATGCAGGATTTCAGGCCCCACCTCTGAATCAGAATCTGCATTTTAACAAGGTTCCCGGTGATTCACATGCCCACTAACGGTTTTGTTTTGTTTTGTATCCATTCATTTTGTTATGAAATACTTCACACATATAGAAAAGCATATAAATAAACCTCCGTGTGGCTGACATTTTGCCCCATGTCTTAAGATAAAGACTACCGTGAAAAGAGATGAAGAAACAATTGATACCCCCCTTTGTGGTCTTTCTAGAGTGTTCGTCTGCTTTCCTTCCCAGTGGGGCGGGTTGGGGGGCTGGGAGGGTGGGAAGGGGTTGCCCTGAAACCTCCCATCCATATTTTCACATCTTCATTGTCTCTTTTCCGGCTGCTCTGTGCTTCTGCACATTACATCTGCATTATTTCTCTAGAATTACTACTGTGTGTGTTCATTTAACATTCTGTGTTGGGAGCATCCGTTCTGACAGATGTAGTTCAAATTCACTTATTCAGCTGCAGTGTCATATTCCATTTGTGAATAGGCCACACATAATTTATCATGTGTTTTGAATTAATAATCCCCAAATTCAAATTATTTTCCATTTTCACCGTTACTGTGTTGAAATAAACATGTTTTTTCTGAAATAAACATTTTATCTTGGCTTCCTTATGGACTCCTGAAAGTATCTCTACAGGGCATGTATCTACAAGTAGATTTCAACTTTAGCAATTTTGTTAAACTCTGCCCCCAAACCACTGTGCAAATAAATAAAGCCACCAAATCCCAACAACCTGACCAACACTTAAGATTGTCCACATTTTTTCTCTGATCTGGAATAAGTGACATATTGATTCACATTTCTGTGATTATAAGTATAATTGATAACAGTTTGTTGGTTTAGTGGCCCTTTAGTTTGCTTTTCTGCCAAATAATCAAATTCCTTGTCCATTTTTTAACATGTAAGTATTTAAAGCTAAAAAATTCCATCTAAGTAGTGATTTATCTGTATTCTACAAATTTTAATATGTTGTGTTTTCATTTTTGTTCAGTTAAAAAGAATGTCTAATAGGGGTGCCTGGCTGGCTCAGTCAGCAGAGTACTCGACTCTTGATCTTGGGGTTGTGAGTTCAAGCCCCACATTGGGCAAAGAGTTTACTTAAAAAAATACTGTAAAAAAGAATGTCTAATATTTTTAAGATTTCTTTTTCTTAAGATACAGAACTTGATGTATGACGTATGTATGCATTGTGAAATAATCACTATCATCAAGTTAATGGACATATACATTGCATCCTATAGTTATTTTATTTTCTTTGTGTGTATGTTTGTGTGTGATAAGAACACTTAAGATCTAAAATTCAAGGGGCGCCTGGGTGGCTTAGCTGGTTAAGCGGCTGCCTTCGGCTCAGGTCATGATCCCAGGGTCCTGGGATCGAGCCCCGCATTGGGCTCCCTGCTCAGCGGGGAGCTTGCTTCTCCCTCTCCCTCTGCCTGTCTCTCTGCCTACTTGTTCTCTCTCTCTCTCTGTCAGATAAATAAATAAAATCTTTAAAAAAAAAAAAAGATCTAAAATTCAAGTATACAACACAGTGTTGTTACTGTATTCACATTGCTGTGCATTAGAACTCCAGAATTTATTCATCTTGCATAAATAAAACTTTGTGCTCATTGACCAACATCTTCCCATTTCCCCCCTCCTCCTAAACCCTGGCCATCATCATTCCAGTTTCTGCCTCTGAGAGTTTGAGTATTTTAGGTTCCATGTATAAGTGAATCATGCAGTATTTGTCTTCCTGTGCCTGGCTTATCTCACTTAGCACGATGTCCTCCATTTTCATCCATGTTGTCACAAATGGCAAGATCTCCTTTTTGAAGGCTGAATAATGTTCCAGTGTTGATACAGACCACAGTTTCTTCATCCATTCATCTGTTGATGAACATTCAGGTTGTTTCCAGTTTTTGACTATCGGGAATAATGCTGCAATGAACACAGGAGTGCAGACATCTCTTCGAGATACAAATTTAATTTCCTTTAGATATATATCCAAAAGTGAGATTGCTTGGTCTATGGTAGCTCCACCTATTTTTTGAGGAAACTCCGTACTGTTGTCCATAACAGCTGTATCAATTTACACTTCCACTAATAGTGCACGTGGGCTCCCTTTTCTCTACATCCTTGCCAACATTTGTCTTTACTCTTTTTGATAATAGCCATTCTAACAGGTATAAGGTGGTATCTCATTGTGGTTTTGATTTGCATTTCCCTGATGAAGAGTGTTGTTGAGCACCTTTTCAAATACTTTGGTCATTTGTATATCTTCTTTGGGAAAAAAAATGCCTATTTAGGTCCTTTGCCTGTTTTTTAATTGGGTTATTTGATTTTTTGCTATTGCTTATATATGTTGGATATTAACCCCTTATTCGATGTATAGTTTGCAAATACTTTCTCCCATTCCATAGGTTGCCTTTTCATTGTTATTTGTTTGCTATGCAGAAATCTTGGCCATCTGGTAGGACTTACGAGTTATTATTGTATATTGTAAGGTCAGGAGTGAACTTGAAAACCAGTAGTACATTAGAAAACAATACACAGCTGCTGCCTTATAGGGGAAATTGATGGCATCCGGAAAGAATAAAATGTTTATTACAGGGGGAAAAAAGCATCCTGTCCTAAAAACATCTAATACAGAATATCCACATTTTATCTTTTCAAACATCTAGGCATTTGTTCGGATCCTGAATACAGGAGGTTTTTGCATTTCATAATGCACCTTTCAGTCTACGTAGATTTGTGGCAAAACAAGCACCATATATACAATTATAATGGCTTTGTTGAATTGGTTAAATTAGGCATTGTTCAGTTCATCATTAAAATTCATTTCCCAACATTTCTTAGCTTTATTGACTCTTTCATCAATTCCTCTTCGGTTCTGTCATCATTTCTTTCCTCCAATCTCTTTCAATTTCCTACCTAAAGTGTTCCAAAGCAATTATTATACAAGTTGGAGACAGATGATGAACCTTTTTTATTGGAGAGAGATGAACCTTCCAGACTCATTCTCAGCTCATCATCACCAGCACCTAGAATACAGAGTGGAAATTCATAATTTCAGAGTGCCTTGGTGCTTGAGCATGCAGAACAGATGTCTCATTTCACAAGTTTTCCCAATTTATTATACATGATATCTCTATCTGTGTAAGAGGAAGGCTGCTTCGGGGAATAGGCCTTCCCCTTTTCCCCCGCAAGCTGGTGCATGCAAATGGGCTGTTGAGTCAACTTCTCTTTACCCCGGAAGAGGAGGTTTTCGATCGCTGTTTGTTAGTTTTCATACAAGCATATCAGAGGGAAGGAGTCTCACTTCCATACTCCCACCTCTGCTTTCCCTACCTGGAATGCACTGACGTGGACGTACCCACCTTACAAGGCACAGCTTAATTTCACATGGCTTGTGAAATTGATGAACATCACTTGGAGCCATCGATTGATTGCTCGCTCTTCAAAGGGCTACACAGCATCTGCTGGTGTTCCCGTGTTTGGTGCCATCATTAGCAAAACAGAAGAGGGAAAGGTGGTCCTGGGCAGGGAAGTGATACTATCTTCATCTCTCCCTGTCGTGCTGTATGTTCCAAGCCGGCAGACTCCATTCTTCTCGCTCTATGCCGAGACTCACAGTGGCTAGAACAGTGCCTTTCACATGACTGGTGTTAAAAAAGATTGTTTAGTCAATTATATAAAATAGCCTTTCTGCTTTGGTGACCTAACTTTGCTCCTGCATTAGGGCTAAAAGAGAGGGGGAAGAAGAAATAAGAAAACAGAAGTCAATCAGGAAAGCTACTGGGACAAAGAAAGGTAAGGAGAAAGGTTGGCATTATCAGAAAAGCACAAAAATGGGAAGCAAAAAATCTTCAGGTCTGCAGGTCTGATTTCTCTTCTGGTCTAGAAGTTCACCCACCTCTGTTTCTCTTACTCCTCTTTCTTCCCTACAAGGATTCTCCAAACGACCCTGAATAAATCTTCTAATTTCACATACTTAACAGTGTCCAACCCAGTGAATCTCAGACACTGCGGGTGGGAGGGTCAACTGACATAACCCCGAACGGAAAGCAATTTGGCAGTAGATACCAAGAAGTCTAAAAATATTCGTACCCATTGTCTCAGTAATCCCACTTCCGGTACTCTATTCTAATGAAAAAATCCTAAATCTGAACAAAGATGTATGTCCCTAAAGTTTTCAGGACAGCTTTATTTATGCAGAAACATGAACAATCCAACAGCCCTGCAGCAGGGAAAGAGGTGGATAAATAATAACACAAGCCCCTGGCTGTAATATTTACTAAAAAAATTATTTTAAATTATGTTTTATAGGCATTTTGGCCTATTTTTAAAAATTCGCATACAATAAAACTGACTTTTTGTGTACACAGTTCTGTGAGTACTGGCATCTCTGTTGATTTGTGTAACCACCATCAAATCAAGACAAGAAGCCATTCCATCACCCCAAACACCCCCTTGCTATTCCTGCGCTGTCACCTCCTGCCCCCTTCCCTGAGCTGGCCACCAGGACTGTTTTCTATACTTAGAGTTCGGTCTTTTCAGGAGTGCTTCATGCACATAGATCTTTTGGGACTGGCTTCTTTTACTTGGCATGCCTTTGAGGTTCATCCACGCTGCCGCGCGCACCTGAAGCTCCTTCCGTCTTCCTTGCTGAGTGGTATTCCGCTGTGTGCGGGTTTCCCCGTTTACCCGCTGGAGGGCATCGGGGTTGTTGGTGAGTGGGGCTGCTATGGACCCTCGTGTACAGGACTTCGTGTGGGTGCCAGTGTTTACTTCCCTGGGATAAATACACAGCAGTGGGACTGCCAGGTCATACGGTAGTAACTTGATAAGAAATTACCAAACTGTTTTTTTCAAAAGCACTAAGGAAAAGAGCTTTTGTTATAAATGAGAAAGTTGGAAATGAACTTGTCTGCACAGCATAGGAATGGGAAGAAGCCTGGAAGGACATGTATCAAATCGGTAAAAAGTGGTTGTGTGGCTGTGACCGGATTAAACGGTGAGCTGTATGGCTCCTGCCATCCCTGAGCAGCAAGAGCACCAAACCTACACGCAGACTGGTCATCACGTAAATCCCCACTCCCTCTAGAAGCATCTAGTCCCGTCCAGAGAACACCTTCCTGGCTCTCTCGTGTGGTCAGAAGCGCTCCCTGTATTCTGTGCAGCGCCTCTGCTATGACGGCCCAGGTCCTGCTTCCTCCCTGTGTCCCCCGCCGCGCTACCCACCCCCCAGACTGGAAGCTTCCTTCGGGGTTCCCCTAGTCCGCGGCCAGCTGGAGAGCTCCCGCCGCCTCTCTGGTGGCTCCTGGTGACCCCTGTGCTCCGCTGCACACAGGCCCGGTGAGGGGAGGCAGGGGCCAGAGGAGGACAGTCCAGCGGGGCTCCTCTTCTGGCCACTGTGTCGGCGACACGGCGACTGCAGCCTCCCTCACGGTGTGTCCCCCCGGGGGCTGATGACTCTTCCCGACGTGAGCCTCCCGCAGGAGCCCAAGACTGCCCGGCAGGTCGGCCCAGGAGTGAAGCCCGCCGCGGGCTGCGCCAGTTCGCCCCCGCAGTATCCTACGCGCTGGAGCTCACCAGAAGCGCCCGGGGCGCAGAAGGCGGCCGTCCGGCCGCGCGGGCGCGCACGCAGCAGGCCTCTAGGGGGCAGTGTGGCCTCACTCCGCCGCCGGGTCTGCGCGCTTCCTCTGCCGGGGCTCTAAGCCCGCCCGACGCGCGGGCGCACCACCCTTCTAATCAGGGCGAAGAGTAACTCACCAATACTGCTCAAGAGAGCAGGGGCAAACCGACACACTCACTCATGGAGGGCAGTGCCTAAAATGTAAAATAGTCTCTGTTTCTAGTCTACTTGCTAGACCATCGCCTTCTCTGTTACCTTTTCTCGTGACTCAGAGCCCGAAGTGGTGTGTCCTTTACTGAGATTGTTTGCGTCTATGGCTCTTGGTCTTAATTTTCCATATTTCAAATAACACTGACCACAGGTGTTTTTGCTTTGGTTTCTTTTTTTAAGATTTTATTTTTAAGTAACCTCTACACCCAACGTGGGGCTGAAACTCACTGGGGTGAGGTCAAGAGTCGCACTGACTGAGCCAGCCCCTACCCCCCTCCTGCTCACTCTCTCTCTCAAAAAAATAAATAAAATCTTTTTAAAAATAAGCAAATAAAAGTAAGCAGCTCTTAAAGGGATAATGTTTTCACTCCCCAATATCTTAAAATATAAATAAATGCTTTAGCTTTTGACTCTAAAACTGGAGAATTTTGAGTATTTTGAAGAATGTTGAATTGATATGTTTACTCAAAGAGATCCTGAATAATCGTAGTCCTTAATCATACGTCCTCTTCATTATTGAGTGCTTTTTTTTTTTAAGATTTTATTTATTTATTTGTCAGAGAGAGCACAAGCAGGGGTAGCAGCAGAGAGAGGGAGAAGCAGACTCCCCACTGAGCAGAGACCCCCCCCCCCCGAATTTGGGGCTCAGTCCCAGGACCCTGGGATCATGACCTGAGCCGAAGGCAGACGTGCCCCAAAAGTGCTTTTGTTAATCACTAAAAAGATCCTTTTAGTGGACAGGCACTACCACAGTGTTGGCTTCCTTTTGGGGAATTAGACCTGCCCACTTCGGCAAGCTCTTTCCATGCTGGGGTCTGTAGAGAGAGTCATATGCCCCCGAGAACTGAGGGGTCCCCGGTTATGCACTTGAAGGGGTGGAAGGTTCAGGAGCAGGAGGGCTGGACCCAGCAACCAGACTCTTACAACATATCCGAAAGTCCCCAAAGCCAGTACCCAGGGAGTGCCTGTCTGGGACCAGGTTCTTCTCCTGCTTCTTTCTCCAGGGCTGCCCACAAGTTCCTCCACCTCTCCCAGGGAGAAGGAACTGTGGAGAATAACTGAATGGCCACATTTAGAAGTATATTCCTTGTACCTGCATTCCATTTGAGCAGCCTGAGTGTGGCCCAAGGAAACCCCTCTTATTTAGAGACCATCACCGAGAAGCTCTGATCAAGGACTACATGACATTATAATGGTCTCCTGGGCTCTACACTGAAGGGTCCCCCTTTAATTTCTCTACCTTTGCTTCCTCCCATTCTCTCCCCAGTTCACTGTGTTCTAGCCCCTCTGGCCTCCCTGATTTTACTAAAAAATGGACACCCTTTACCTTGGGGCCTTTGCATTTGCCTGTGTTCTGCCTGGACCACGCTTTCCCTGTATCCTTGCACCTTCCTGCTTTACCTCCTTTAAGTCTTGGCCCCATCATCACTTTTTAAACACCGCCTACCCATACAAACCACACTTAATATCGCAGACTTCCCCTCCGCCACCCACACTTGGCATCCCCATTATCCAGCTGTCTTATTTTCAAAGTGTTTATCACCTTCAAGTTACATATTATATCTTGTACATATGTATTATATTGATTGTTGTCTGTATCCTCCTACTAGAATACAATTCTACAAAAGAGAAAGTGTTTGCCTTTTTGTCCGTTCCCTGCTGACTGCCCTGGGCCTACAACAGGGCCTGGCACGTAGCAGGCTTGCAGTAATGGTTGTGGATTAAATGACCGAACAGAGCACACTTCCTCCAGTCAGTGCTCAGTGTGAGGGTACCTGGCCTTGACCCCAGCACCTGCTCAATCCTCACTCGGCACCCATACCACCACTGCTGCCCAGGACCCGGCCCGGCCACACAATCGAGCAGTGTGTCTAGGTCTGGAAGTCTTCAAGTCTCAAAGCCCTTCTCAGTCTAGGCCCGCTCCCTGCTTTCTGAATCCCTGCAGGTGTCCTCCTCTCTTTCGCTTGGTGACACTTCCCTGGGACGCCTGGCTGTCCTCCCCGCCCCCCCCCCCCCCCAGTATCTCCAGCTGCCCCATCCTTGGTCCACTGCAAGAGGAGCTCTTTTTCCTGTGAAGATTTTTCTGCCAGCCACTCAAGAGGAATAGGTCTGGGATAGTAAAAAACAACCGACAAGGACTTTAAAAAGTCATGAAGTCTTGTAAAATCTTCACAGTTGTGTCTCTTGACTCGTTGATTGAGATGTTTACATAGAATCATCACTTTTCCTTATGTACCTCCTTTTGAGGAAAAAAATCTTTTCAGGATTTCTCAGTTATGTAAAGTCATAATGGAAGACATTCATTGAGCAGTTACTGTGTATTTGGCACCCCAGTGCATCTCCGTACAAATTACCTGATTTAACGCTCACCACATCTCAGTGAGGCTGATATTGTCGATCTTGTTTTGCAGAGGAACAAACTAGATGCAGAGAAGTTATATAATTCCCAGGGTGGCCCAGTAAGCGTTATCATATGCTTATCAACCACTATAAAATATCTCGGATACAGGAGAGAGGCTGACGGGTAGAGGCTGTTTTCTGAAACTTCCTTATTTTCAGTGGCTGGTGCCATATGTTAATCCATTGAACAAATATTTTACTAAGTACCTTCAATGTGGCTAATGCTCTAGTCACTGGGGAAACAGTGGTGAGCAAACACGGCCCTTGCATTCACAAAACATATGTTTCTTCTTAAAATCAAGTTCCCGGCAATATGTATCATTAGACCTTAAAATACAGTTCCCTCCTCTATCCAAAAGTAGAGTGTTCCTATGAAAGCATTTGTAAGCCATAATGGCCTAAAGCAAAGAAACAGTTACCATTTAGTAAAAGCAAAAATCCTCTTCATGTTAGCAAAAAATCATGTACAGTAATGTCAGTGTTATTTTATTTTTATTTTTTAGAGAGAGAGGACGAGCAGGGGGAGGGGCACAGGGAGAGGGAGAGAGAGAATCCTAAGCAGGATCCACATCCAGTGTGGAGGCCAACTCAGGGCTTGATCGTGATCACGACCCTGAGGTCATGACCTGAGCTGAAATCAAGAGTCAGATCTTTAACTGACTGAGCCACCCAGGTGCCCCTGTCAGTGTTTTTAAAAAGTGAAGTGGCATAGGGGTGCCTGGGTGGCTCAGTCGTTAAGTGTCTGCCTTCGGCTCAGGTCATGATCCCAGGGTCCTGGGATCGAGCCCCGCATCGGGCTCCCTGCTCGGTGGGAAGCCTGCTTCTCCCTCTCCCACTCCACCTGCTTGTGTTCCCTCTCTCGCTGTGTCTCTCTCTGTCAAATAAATAAATGAAATCTTAAAAAAAAATAAAATAAAAATTAAAAAAAAAGTGAAGTGGCATAAAAGCAAACTTTTGGATAACAAGGGAAACCTGTATGTGTAAACTGTAACCAAGAATCTCATTTCTAAAAATGAAAATAATCTAAAATAAGTACAGATAATTATACAGAGAGATGTTGATCAGAGCACGATTCGTAATGGTGACAAATGGAAACAGCTGGTGGGTCCAATAGTAGGGAAATCGTTGGGTAAATTGTGGCACATCCATACACTGGAATATAATAGTCGTTCAGGACAGAGTTTTCAAAAAGTTTCTATATTATGAACAAATGCTTGAATTATAATGTTAAATGAGAAAAGCAAGCTAGAAAACAATCTGTTTAGTTTGCTCTTACGTATGTAAAAGAATATGTATAGGACATGACTGAGATAAATTACCATAGACCATACGAAATTAACACGTTTGTAGGTCAAAGGGATGAAATCTCAGCAGTTTCACAAAGGAAAAAACACCCGGAAGCAAATAAGCCAAAATATTAATGGTGACTATTTCTTGGTAGTGGGATCATCAGCAATGTTCATTCCCTTCCTTACACTTCACGGCACTTGCCCATTTTCACAATATACATGTATGACTTTTCTAATAAAAACATTATTGTAGAGGGGTGCCTGGGTGGCTCAGTCGTTAAGCGTCTGCCTTCAGCTCAGGTCATGATCCCAGGGTCCTGGGATCGAGCCCCGCATCGGGCTCCCTGCTCTGCGGGAGGCCTGCTTCTCCCTCTCCCACTCCCCCTGCTTGTGTCCCCTCTCTCTCTGTCTCGCTCTGTCAAATACATAAATAAAATCTTTAAAAAACAAAAACAAAAACATTATTGTAGAACAAAGAGAACAAATGTGTCCCTTTCGGCCACTTGACTAAACAGTAAGGCGACACGCACTCTGGCCCAGCACCTGGCGCCCCTCGTGTTAGTCACTGCAGCAAACAGAGCAGTGGACGTTAGTTCCATCTTTTTCACGGGGCATAGACTGCGATAGAGATTCGGCCCACAATCATAATTCAGGATGGCAAGATGACGCAGGAGCTGACGCAGATAAAACCCATGGCAGACCGTCCATGCTACATGCTGATGGGAAATGACTGGTTTATGCTCATGGCCTTGGACACAGGTTCCTAGGACCTGACCCCTAACATCTCCAAGAAAGCCACCTGAATTTCTTGTTTATGATCTTAAGACCTCCAAAGCATTTATTTATTTATTTATTTATTTTTATTTTAAAAAAGATTTTATTTGTTTATTTGTCAGAGAGAGAGAGCACAAGCAGGGGAAGTGGCAGGCAGAGGGAGAAGCAGGCTCCCCGCTGAGCAGGGAGCCTGACATGGGGCTCGATCCCAGGACTCTGAGATCATGACCTGAGCCGAAGGCAGTCACTTAACCAACTGAGCCACCCAGGCGTCCCCAAAGCATTTTTTTTTTTTTTAATGTGTGTATTTAGAACCAAAAGAAAAGTTCTAGCTCTTGAGGACAATGGGGACAAATTTTATATGGTGGAAAGAGGGTGTCTTTTTTGGGGGATGATCTGATCTCATCACTCGGTGCTGCTAGCCAGTCACATCTGTTAAGGTAGCCAGGAACACTGGGAAATTAAATGTTGAAATAAAATAGGCCATCTTTTCAAAATTTATTATAACTTCTCCTTTTATATTTACACTTTTATCCGTAAGTTATACATCATGTGCACGTTTTTGTGAGTGCACACCGTGTGCCAGGCGCCACGCCGAGACTGGGTGTAGACCAGTGAACAATACTGGCAGATCTCTGACGGTGTTAGTGGCAGGGACAGACACACAGACAAACAGAAGCAAAGTTATCCATTGTAAGAAGCGAGATGAAAGCAAAGCCCAGCTTGGTGTAAGAAAGAATTAGACCGGGAAGAATTTGGACTCTAAATTAGCATAAGGTGGTCTCTCCGAGGAAGGAGCGTTTAAACAGGAGGGTGGGGGAAGGAGAAGCCTCTCAGGGTTATGAAGATCTGGAGGAAGGCCGTGCCAATGAAGCAGAGCTAGAGATGCTGAAGGAAGGTGAGTCTGCCTAGCATTTTCTTGAGCAAGGCAGGGAGTCAGCAGATGGGGTTGGTGGGTGAGCCCCGGCTCCTGACTCAGGGGTGTACAGATCATGCTAAGGTTTTACCCCAAGTAGAAGAGAAATATGCTCAAGTGTTTTACACAGAGAATGGTATGACTATCCTGGCATATTTAAATCCTCATTCCACCAAAGTGTCTTACTGGGGTCTACTATTCTACGGGGTAAAATTCTGTGATGTCTGGGTTTGCTTTAAAATACTGTAGATACAGGGGCGCCTGGGGGGGCTCAGTCAGTTGAGCGTCCGACTCTTGATTTTGGCTCAGGTTATGATCTCAGGGTCGTGAGGTCAAGCCCCATGTTGGGCTCTGCACTCAGCCCGGAGTCTGCTTGGGATTCTCTCTCTCCCTCTCCCTCTGCCCCTCCCCCTGTTTTCTCTCTCTCTCTCAAATAAATAAATAAGTAAAATCTTTTTTTAAAAATACTCCAGATAAAAAGAAGAAAGAAAAAAATGTGGGGGTGGGGGGGGGTGATAGGCAAAATAAAATTATAGAAAATTGGAAATTGTTCAATCTGGGTGATAGGTACATGGGAGTTTATTATACATTTCTCTGTATTTGGGGGCATGTTTGAAAATTTTTATGATTAAAAAAGTTATTTCAAAAGGAGGAAAGAGGGAGCTTTGGCTCTGAAACCATAATCCCGCTTCTGCCACTTACATGAGCTGTGTGATTTTGGATGTTCTTCGTCTCTTGTAATTCTTGGTCCCCCCATGTATGGAATAGTGGTAATGGTAGGACATCCTCACAGGCTTGTTATAAAGACTGAGATAGTGGCAGAGTCTGGTTCGTAGTCAACACTTGGGAAATGCTAACTATAATTTTAGTTCTTACTCCAGAAATGTTGTGGTGTTGTTTTAAAAACTGCACCCTGTGTCTGTGTGGAGATTGGACAGGATTATTTTGAGCTAAAATCACTTGAGAAAGAGCAGGTGCAGGTAGGAGTCTCTGACTTTCCTCCTTTTCTTCACGAAAGCACCAGATAAAACTCCCAAATGGAAGATGTCCTCCCTGTACCAGGAGAAAAGTAACTTTTGTCATAAGGGATGGGAAGTTGGGTTCTAGAGAAATCCGTACAAACAACCCTTGTAAGCTAACCCTGATCTTCCTGGTCACTCAAAATAATCCTTATACTGATGTGGCATATTTTGGGGTGACCCATCCTGCCATCCATTGCATACATGAACTAAAATTCATGAGATGACAAAAAAATCAGAATATTAAAAGCAAATTTAATATAGTAAAATATATTTTTATTAATGTTTTAAATAACAAGATCCAGCAGTCTAATAACTACTGTAATATTGAGATGGGGATGAGCATATATAATATTTCAGGATGTCTGCAACACCCGTGATATGAAAATACCGGTGCTTTCTCTCGGTGACTGCCCTGGAAAGCAGGATCTAAGCTGGAGACTGGCATTCAGGAGGTGTACTAGGAAGTGTACCTGAGGTAGGTGAGGGAAGGGAAGAGAAAGGAAAGGGAAGGGAAGTTCAAAGCTGTCTTGAATCAGAGGAGAGGCCAAGGCCTATGTATCTCGGCATTGATCAATCATTGGCTCTAACCAGCCCCAGGAAGCTGATGACCCATGGTGAGGTAACTCTGCAGCTGAGGGCCACTCTCCCAACAGCTTTCTGAGCACCTGGCTGGTAAGTCCTCATTCCTGGAAGAGAAACTGAGAGGCACATCCTAAAGTAACCACAGTGACTAAGTTACAGGCCTCCCAAGCTCTACTGTGCTTTGTTGCTTAGGTGCATTATTGAAAAAAATAATGAATTTCAGTTAAATGTTAGTGAACATGCAAATTTTATATCCCTTCCAAATTCACAGGACGCCACACGGATCCCAGGTGAAGAACAGTTTCAAGTGAGAAGAGAGCCCATTACTCAGAGCCACTGGTTAGGCTCTGCTGTTCACTGGACAGAGTAAGGTTATCTTCTGCTGAGGGCAAAAAGGAGCCTGTGTTCCAGAGCAAGATAATGCCCATTCACAGAGGAAGTCAGACACAGGAGGGTCTAGTCCCAGAGACAGACACACAGGCAGATGTAGCTGCTGAGTTTGTCTTGGAGTTACAGATTTTAATCCCTCACGAGACCAAACTACACCTCCAGTTCTTGGTGTCCACGAAACACCCCTGTATTTTTCTCAGAGCAGTTTTTGGTTCACAGCAAAATCGAGAGGAAGGTACAGAGATCTCCCATATATCTCCTTCCCAACCCCCGCAACAGGCACAGCCTCCCCCATGACCACCATCCCCCACCAGAGTGGTCCAGTTGTTACAGATGATGAACCTACTTTGACACATCATCATCACCCAAAGCTCATAGTTTACATTAGGGTTCACTCTTGGTGTTGTAATGACATGTGTCCACCATTATATCCTACAGAATATTTTCACTTCCCTAAACATCTTCTGTGCTCCACTCATTCATCTCTCCCCATCAACCACTGATGTTTTACTGTCTCCATAGTTTTGCCTTCTCCAGAACGTCATGTCGTTGGAATTGTACAATACATAGCCTTCGAACAATACATACAGTCGTACAATAAGATTGCCTTCTTTCACTTAGTAGTATGTATTTAAGATTCCTCCATGTCTTTTCACGGCTTGGTAGCTCATTTCTTTTGAGTGTTCCTGTATCTTTATAATGAATTGTTTTTCTAGTTTAAGTAGATGTCTGCTGCTTCCAAGGTGAAGTACCCTGTTTAAGACAAAGAGATATCTTTAAAAAAAATTTTTATTTATTTATTTATTTGAGAGAGAGAGCACAAGCAGGGGGAGCGGCAGAGGGAGAGGGAGAAGCGGACTCCCCACTGAGCAGGGGGCCCGATGTGGGGCTCGATCCCAGGACCCTGGGATCATGATCTGAGCCAAAGGCAGACACTTAACCGACTGAGCCACCCAGGGGTCCCCAAAGAGATACTTTTAACAGCTCCTCCCCCCTTCCCAAATTCTTGAAATCTGCAAGAGTTTGGCCTGAGGAGCATCTGGCAACAAACGTGGAGTTGGGAAGTGTTGGAGCACCGATGTGGAGGCATGTCGGTAAGGCTCAGAGATCTCCATAAAAGCCTTTACTTTCTCATTGGAGGTCCTTGCTGTGTTCTGTAACCGCCTACAAAAACAGCTTCAGCATCTTTGATGACTGCCATGCTTTAAAATGGGAAGAAGGGTAATTATTATCTTTTTTAAATTGACAGACCAAGGCAGGCAATAATGAAATGCTATTCATCTGGATAAAAATCTAGATTTTTAAAATCCAAAGGCAGTCAATAATGTGATCTATGTACTTCGCTATTATGATGACATATCACGTATAAAATATTAAGCATGCCTAATATTTAATTCATTTCAATCATATCAGTCTGTCAAGATATAATAAATCAACAAGGAAGTCTACCAACAGCTCCGCCCCAAAATATTCCCTATTGAACAACTCTTAGCTTTTTTATGTAGTCATGAAACTTGAAAGTTGCCCCTAAATTAGCATAGCTATTCACACATTATTTCCAGCCCCAACAAAGAGAAGCCACTGTAACAGTTGCTGAGTACTTTTTTATGCAAAACTCATGTTAGTGACAGATTTTTAAGCATGTGATTTGTCTCAACACATGTGTCATTTTATTTGTAAAAACTCCCGGGACTAAAAACTGAAGTTTCCAAAAGTTATTTATTTTGTCTTCTGGCAGGCTAGAATTGATGTAAAAATAATCAACCAATAGAATTGTGTGCTGGCCTATTAGATTCAGAATTACCGCATTGTTATGGGGGGAAATAAAAGATAGTTTCTCTCACATCCCCCATCTCCCTTCCCCCCAGTAAGAAGTGAAGCACAAACATGCCAAATGAACACACTGGATTTCATTGTATTATTTGGTGTCATGATGCAACACCTTATAAATGGGATCAACTTCCTCACCATAAAATCGCTCTACCAGCCCAGTTCTCCCCCTACCGCCACGACTTTGAAAAGAGACCACTGTAGATACATAGCAGAGTCACCTGACGGCAGGGTGCCCCAGCAGATGGACATCCAGGTCCTTTCAAACATTTCAACCTTGGGCTCTGTCCTAGGCATGGAAGACCCGATCAGCACTAAGTAATGTCCCTGAAGGGACTCACAGTCAAGTGAGAAAGAAGATCCTTGGGGAAGCAAAGGGTTAAAACTTGTAGTGGATATGACAGCAGCAGGGCATGGTGCCACCCGCCTCTGGCCAAAGAGGACAGGGCAACCAGCTTTGGCCAGAGGAATGGGGGAGCTGGTGTGCAGAACCCACAGGGCTTTAGTTGGTGAGAAGGGAAGCAGGAAGTAGGGCAAAGATGGGTTGTCCAACTTCCCTTGATCGTACTCTCTCCTGTGAAGAGAACAACAATCCCTCGTCCTTTGGGGGCAAATCAAAATGTGTCTGCTCTTGAGGCAGCTTTTCTCAGTGTCCAGGGGGGAGCTTGGAGACCAGAGGTGCTAGGAACATTTAATGCATGCCTCTGCCAGAGCTTTAGCCGGAGGTCTGCAAGTATACCGATCTCTTCCCCTTTGTGCTGGTGGAAACAAACTGGTTGTAACATTTGTGAAATTTTACATTGACTGTATACTATATTGTTTATTCATTTCTTCATCTGTGAAATGGGAATAATAACAGTATCTGCCTCATGGGGTTGTTATAAGGTTAAAGCTTATAGATACAGACATATAATCTTACAAGGGTGCTTGCATGTAGTAAATACTATAAGGCGTGAACTATTTTATTTGACTTCTACTTAATTTTAGTTTTAAAGATTTATTTATTTATTTATTTTTAAAGATTTTATTTATTTTTTTGGCAGAGAGAGACACAGCGAGAGAGGGAACTCAAGCAGGGGGAGTGGGAGAGGGAGAAGCAGCTTAATGACTGAGCCACCCAGGCACCCCTATTTATTTATTTGAGAGAGAGAGAGAGAGCCCATGAGTGGGAGGGGCAGAGGGAGAGGGAAAGAATCTCAAGCAGAGTCCCTGCTGAGCACAGAGCCCAACTTGGGGCTCGATCTCACAACCCCAAGATCACGACCCTGAGATCATGACCTGAGCCGAAACCAAGAGCCAGATGCTTCACCCACTGAGCTACACAGGTGCCCCCTTAATTGTAGTTTTAAACAATCGTAATTATTGTGTGCTGGAATCTTCAATCAGTCTACGTCTATTATGAGCTTTGTGTGAATATTTGCATTAATGAAGACTCTGGGGAACTACATTTCTGAACCACACACCTTACAGTCCACACAGTGGGTTTTATCATCATTACTGAGACACTGGTCATGCTCATATCAAAACTCTTTACACTTTGCTCAGTTGAGGTATCAATTTCTTTTTTTAAAAATTTTTTAAAATTTATTTGAGAGACAGAGGCAGAGGGACAAGCAGATCCCAGCTGAGCAGGGAGCCTGATGCAGGGCTCGATCCCAGGACCCTGGGATCATGACCTGAGCCGAAGGCAGACGCTTAACGACTGAGCCACTCAGGCGCCCCCAAAGTTATCAATTTCTAACTTCTTGTTTATGAAATTAGTGCAAAAGGTCTAAATTGGCATTTTGAAAAAATGAAATAGAAAAGTCAGATTGCGTCACACCTAGTATAAGTTGTTTTGTGCAACTTCAGCTTCGTTGGGTGTGTCAGTGTATCCAGGGTCACGTTCTCTAGCGCTGCAGTAAGCTTTGAAAGCCACCGAGCTGTGACTTGTTGGTATCTGGTGTTAGGGCCCAGGTTGGCCTCTTACTCAAGGCTGCACGTTTGTTAAATCCTTTCTCTCCCTGGACCTTAATATCCTCATTGGTAAAATGAGGGAAGGTCTCTTTAAGACTCTACTTCCTGTGTGAAGTAAAATAAGCCAGGCACAAAAAGACAAGTACACTCTGTGATTCCACTTAAATGAGGTCTAAGTGCATGTAGGTAATACCTAAGGTGTGTACCTGGAATAGGCAAGTTCCTAGACACAGAAAGTGGCCTGGTGGTTACCAGGGGCTCTGAGTGAAGGGGGTTGGGGCACTTAGTGTTTAATGTGTATAGAAATTCTGTTTGGGATGATGAAAAAGCTCTTGAAACAGATAGAGGTGATAGTTACACACTATTGTGAGTGTATGTAATGTCCCTGAACTGTAGACTTAAAAATGGTAAGTTTTATGTCATTTATTTTACCACAATAAAAAATATCCACACACACATTCACCCCTACTTCCTAGAGAAGGCTCCAGAAACAAGTCAAGCTTTCTAAGCCCCATGTTTCTGGTACTCAGGAGAAATCGGCCTAATAGGCACCATCATTTATGGAGTTTCCTTTTCCTGAATTTTTAAGGGGTCTTTCCTCTCCATCTCCTGGTTGACAATACATCTGCTTTTGTCACACTCTCATTGATGCTTCCCTGCTTCAAACCCCAGCGTTCCCTTTTTCTCTCCCCGATAGCCAACGTCCTGCTTTGTTTTCAAGTTTCCATACCAGTGCTTTTTATTTTTTATTTCTTTTAAATATTTTATTTATTTGACAGAGAGATAGAGAGCACAAGTAGGCAGAGAGGCAGGCAGAGGGAGAGGGAGAAGTAGGCTTCCCGCTCAGTAGGGAGCCCGATGCAGGACTTGATCCCAGGACCCTGGGATCATGACCTGAGCCGAAGGCAGCCGCTTAACCAACTGAGCCACCCAGGCACCCCATACCAGTGCTTTTTAAATTGTTGTACAAAAATTACCTGGAGGGCGCCTGGGTGGCTCAATCTGTTGGGCGTCTGCCTTTGGCTCAGGTCATGATCTCGGGGGTCCTGGGATTGAGCCCCATGTCAACACACTTCGTATCCCTCTTTTTAATTTGCCAATGGCTTTTTTCCTCATGAGAAGGCAAACTGCATGAGAACAGAGATCGTGGTCTGATTTTATCCCCTGATCTCTCTAGCACATCGTACCTGGCACATAATATTTCTTTAAGAATTGAATTATTTCTTATTTTTTTAACTTCTGCTTTTTTGTAGGCTAAGCCCTCAAAGGCCAAACATTGGGTTGTTTTCTCACTCTTGTATGTAGGCTAAGCTTGCTTATAGCCATGTGTGATGGCCAAGGCTGGGCTTTCTGATTTCCTTATTAATTTTTAAGTGATTCTTTCTGGCAACTTTGTTCCTGGACCCTTCCTTTTTTGCTTGTGGATGGCTTAGCCTCCTCTGGGAGGAATGAGTCCATTCAAGGTTCTCATCTGCAACAAGGCAGCTCACCAGGTAGATGGTCTCTAGACATTGGAGATAATTAGTAAGCAATCCAGACCAGAGCTATGTAAAATCCTGGAAGGGGACTTTAATTCAGCACTTTACAAGATGACTGTCTTAATCTCCCCAGGCTGCTGTAACAGAAATACCACGGACTGGGTGGTTTAAACGGCAAACATTTATTTACTCATAGTTCTGGAGGCTAGAAGTCTAACTTCTGGGCACCAGCAGATTCAGGGGTCTGGTGGGGACCCGCTTCCTGGCTCATAGACAACTCTCTGTTCTCTGCATTCCCCATGGCAGAAGCTGGTAAGAGAGCTCTCTAGAGTACCTTATTTAGAAGGGCACGAATCCCATTCTTGAGAGCTCCTCCCTCATGACCTAGTCATCTCCCAAAGGCCAACCTCCTCATACCCACACATTGTGGGTTAGGATTCTAACATAGAAATTTGAGAGGGGAGGAAACATTTAGTCCATAACATGACTAAAGGATTTATCAATACTCCCCTATCTTTGTCTATAGTAAAGGGAGAGAATTATGTCCAATCTACCTGGAATTATCTAAAACAAGTAGGAGATTCTGGTATAAATTTTCTCTTCCTGCTCACTAAGGATCTGCCTCAGGAATATTTTTTTTAATATTTTATTTATTTATTTGAGAGAGAGAGAGAGAGAAGGAGAGAGAACACTAATGGGGGGAGGGGCAGAGGGAGAAGGAGATTCCCTGCTGAGCAGGGAGCCCTACAAGGGGCTCGGTCTGGGGACCCCGAGAACACGACCTGAGCCAAAGGGGAATGCTTCACCGACTGAGCCAACCACGCACCCCTGCCACAGGAAGTCATTTGGGGAATAAGGACAGTCATGAATTATTTTTCTCTCTCTCTTTTTAAGTAAACTGGGGAAAACCCCTAGCCCAGTGTGGCGAGGAGGATGGGTTTCTGTTCAATATTTTATGGTCTGGTATTCTCCCCCGTCATTCTGAGTCTTTTTATCGCAGCCATGTTCCGGGCGGTCGTCTGTTGGGACAGTTGCTTTCCAACTGCAGGGGGCTCTGCGTCCCTGCCACTCACAGCCCGCTCTCTGGGCCTTGGCTTTTCCTTCATGCCCCATGCTCCGGTTCTTCCTGCTGCTTTCCTTCACTTCATCCTCCTCCAGTACCCCCTCTGTTGCTCAGCACTCTCTCTCCAGCTTCTTCTGGGGCTTCTTGTCATAGAATGGGTTAGTCCTCCTTGTGCTTGGGGTAGGGGTTCGGAGCGACTTCCAGACTGGGTGTGAGATGATGCTCTGCCCAGGTCTCTCCTTTAGGAAAGACTGAGTCTCTGTAGGACTTACTCTCCTAGCTGCTAGGAGGGCACCTGAAAGACACCTCAGCGGACGAGAGCCCCTCACCCAAGGTCACACCCCCTGGAGGCCCGCATCCAGTGGTTGATGGGTGGGGGCATGATGGTTTGGCCCTCCCACCCCCAGTCCGGTCACCAATGAAGGCTCGTCCCGTTTCCAAACCCCCCACAGGATCAGCTGCGGCTTCATTTGAGACTGAATTGCACTGGGACTTCTCTCTGCCGCTTCAGCTGGCTCGGCGCCCTCGCCTCCCACACACTGACCTCGGTCTCAGAGCTGGCTCCCTAGGGACCTCGGCACCGCCTTGTGCTGTTCTCCATCCTCCCCGACTGCGCTTGTCAACCATCTCGCAGCCAGCCCGACGTGTCTTTTCCTTTAGATCTTTCTCCCCCACAAGAGCCCTGGAACACGGAGGATCTGGGCAGATAATCCGAAAGACATGCAGGCAGCAGGGCAACAAGGTCAAGGTCAGTATGGGAACTGGAGACTGAGCTCTGGGGAGTGGGCTCAGGCCATAGGCAGAAGGCCATCAGCTAGAACTGGGCCAAAGGTGGGGTGGAAATAGCAATAGATTCAGTATTGAGTGTGGAGCTCCTTAAAGGTCCTCTGGCTAGGGTCGGGATTAATCTCAGAGTCTGGAGAGATAGAAGGGGATAGGGTGAGGTAGGCGGAGGAAGAAGATTTAGACTCTCAAGTTCTGGTCAGTGGTTAGATGTAGAGATAGGAAATTAGTCAAGTTAGACAGCATTTACACACACACACCACCTGCTACTTTTGGGGAAAGGTGCTTACGGAGCACTATACATTTGAATTAGTTCCTCTTTCCAAGGCACTACTCTGCAAAATTACAGACTAACTTTCTTATTAAAAATTCCCTGCTAGATTCCTTGCATTCATTCCCCATAACATCCATTACATATGGGGTAACAAATCTCCAGGAAACCCGTCGGAAACACAAAATATAAATAGGGCATCTATATTTATGAGCACAGGAAGGAAGTGTCAGCCGATGTCAGGAAACAAGAAAAGGGATGTTAGGGTCCAGAGAAGGGGGCAGCTAGAGGGGAGGAGTCCTGTGTCTCTCCTCAGCTCCTTCAGGGCTGGAAAATTTGCATTTTGATTGAGTCCAGCAGATGGTGCTGCTCTGGTGGAGAGCAGAAAAATCAGTTCGTTTCCCTGGATGCAGTCTATCCCGCTTACAATTCTGCACGGATAGAATTTTTGCCATAGTAAAATTCCAACTCTGAGTCCTCAGATGTTAATATGTATACAGAATCTAGTGTTTATAGCAAATCCCAGTCTTGGTTTCATCAATGGGTGAAACCTACCTGGGTCATTCTGACTTCATAGAGTGGCTTGTCATCTACAAGGACCTTGATTTTCTCTTGCTGTTTCCTCCGGGGACAGGGGCTTTGGAGGCAGCCCCATAGTAACTGCCACATAGTAATTGTCACTGTCACCTGCTCTGGCCCTTACAAGGCAGCGCTCTGAACACTGTCTCCAGAAATCCTAGGGTGGATGCTTTGTCTGCCTCTCTGTACTATACATATGTGTTTGGTATTACATAATAAAGTATATGTATTTTATATACCTTATTATATATATGCCATATAATAGCAGGAAATAAGTCAGTAAATCACTAAAAGGTGTCTTTGTCTACTAGGGCTGCCATGACAAATTACCATAGACTGGGTGGCTCTAACCGTAGAATTTTGGCCCGGCCAAGATTTCGGGTCCTGGTGCGAGCCCCCTTCCTGGCTTATAACTAGCTGCCTTCTCGCTGTGTCCTCACATGGAAGAGGGAGACAGAAATCTTTCTCTCTGGGGGCCCAGGTGGCTCAGTTGGTTAAGCATCTGACTCTTGATTTGGGCTCAGATCATGATCTCAGGGTCATGAGATTGAATCCTGTGCAGCCCTTCCAGTCCCCTCTGAGTCCATGCTGAGTGTGGAGTCTGCTTGAGGATTCTCTCTCCCTCTCTCTCTCTCTGCCCCTCCTCTAGCTCTCTCTCTCTCTGTCTCAAAATAATTGTTCCCCTCTCTCGTCCTCTTCTTATAAGCTACCAGTCCTATCCAATTAGCACTCCACCCTTACAAACTCATTTAACCTTTTTATCTCCTAAATGCCCTATCTCCAAATATAGTCACCTTGAGCGTTAGGGCCTCAACATACGAGTTTTGGGGAGACACAGTTCAATCCATAGCAATTACCAACGACGAAAGGGCTAAATATATAGATGTACCAGAAATGGCAAAATGCAAACACTATCACATGTACTCATCAGACAATACCCATTAGCCTCTAGTCTCATCTTAACGTGTTAAGAAAACAAAACAAAAACCAAACCCTTGTGTTTCTTTCTAGAATGATGGAAGATTTTCAGCCACCAAATAGTTTCCAAAATTTTTTTCCTTTTTTTTTTTTGTTTTCCAACTTTCAAAAAATTTCAAATCTACAGAAAAGTTGAAAGAACAATATTCCCATATATGGGCTCAACATCTCGTCACATTCTCCTACATCCCAATCATAACCTCTCAGCTTAGAAGGCAACCTAAAGGACATTGGAGTCAACTGTCATCTCTTACACACACTCAGTCCAAAGGGGTCCTCCAGACTGTCCTTGTAGATGTCTCCGGATGGGGAGTGAGACTGTCTTTGAGCCAGCCCCTTCTGTTTTTAGAGGCTGCTGGTTGTCACTAAGTTTGTGCTGAGAATAAACTGAAATCTGGCCCTCCATAACTTCCACACTGGGGCTTTATATAACACTCTAGCCACACAAACTAATTCTAGCTCCTTTCTCACATGACGGCTTTTCAGTGTTGGAAGGCAGTGCTCACGTCCTCTTCTTTACTCTGACGGAAAACTCACCACCCTGGTTCCTTCATCCATGCCTTATTTGGTGTGGTGAGGAGTCCTTACTTGCTTGGGCAGTATGTACACATATTCACAGACTGTCCCTCGAAGTTGATAAGACAATGAGGCTTCTTCATCTTCCCTAACGGATCTAATTTTCCACATTGGTCACGCCAGGTAACTCTGTCTCTTTGGGGTATGCAGAGATGGGGAGTTCCCAAGACCACCCCCAGTTTCAGTAATTCACTACAAGATTCACGGAACTCACTGAAGACTCTTTTACTCACAATTATGGTTTATTACAGCCAATGGTTACAGATTAATATGGGAAGGCCACAGCTGGGGCAGAGCCCCGGAGTGTTCCGAGCACCAAGTCTCCAGCCACCTTCTTCCCGTGGAGGATCTGACAGCGCTCAGGCCTCCCAGCAACCATGTGCAACAATACACAGAGTATTGCCAGGCAGGGGAGCTTACCTGAGCCACGGTGTCTGGAGTTTTTATTGGGCTCTGTCCCATAGATATGGTTGACGCCCTGCATGACCTTAGCTTCCAGCCCCTCTAGAGGTTGAGCCACTGGGGTGGCCCAAAGCCCCCACATGAATCACATTGTTGGAAGAGACAATGCTAAGACTCCCAGATAAACATAGACGTTCTTATCAGGCAGGACCTTCCAAGGGTTAGAGAGTACCTTTCAGGGCAAAGGCCAGACTTCTCTTTGGGCAGAATTAATGAGTTTCCACCCAGGGTAGAGGAGCCATCTTTCCTGTTTCTTCCCAGTCCATTTCCTGCTTCTCCGTCTGCACTCCTCTGCCAGCATGCTATCTGGGCATGCGGACCCCACAGTGACAAGAGAGGGGTCTTGATCTCAGTGCAGGCCCGGCCCTGTCCTGTGCCTCTGCCTCAGGGGGCTGCTCCAGCCACGTGCCTGGACCCGGCAACGCTGCTCCCCAAGTGCACTGTTGTTCCTTGGCTCACTCAGACTCACCCTGCCTTATACTTGCTGGGACTGCAGACCCCACCAAGTCTAGCCAGGTCCTCTCTCCAGCTCCTGGCATATCTGCCCTTCAGCCTTGCTGTCAGGCCACGGAAGCCCTACCAGAGCAGGCCCTGAGGCCGCCAATTCTGTTACCTCCACAGCAGACCGTGGGAGCTTCTGGAGCCCTTCCAGTCCCCTCCAGCCAGCGTGGGCTTGGGAGGGGGTGCACAGGTCCTCCCTCTGAACTGTGCCCCCCTACCCCTCTTCCCTGTGCTGTGGTAGTCCCGGGGTGCTGTGGGCCCCCCTGCATGGCAGCCTCCTCTCAGAGTTCTGAGAAGGACTGGGGCACATGTCCCCCTTTGCCTCTCTCCTTCTCCCCTCTTCCGGGTTGTGACCGGGAGACCACAGGCCACTGGCTTGTCCTTCTGCCTTCTGTGATTTTCTGCACAGCCCACCGAGCCAGAAAGAAGGGCTTGCTTATAAGGATTTCCTCTGGCTCTACGACCTCAATGGCTACAGGGAACTAGATTTATAACTTAAGAGAAAGAAAAATATTTTCAGAATATTATCTCTAGGATCCTTGTGTGAAGAGTTTGGCTTCCACTGGAGCCCACTGGGAGGAGGAAAACCTTGTCTTCTCCCATCTTCCTTTCCCTACTTTCCATCTTCCTCGTAGCCAGAAGAGCTCACAGATAGCCTAGCAACTGCAAGGTCATGGGTTTGGAGATGGGAGACAGTTTGCGATTCCCTAGCATGTCAGTTTCCGTGGTAATGATAATGGCTGCCACTTATTTCAAGATGAAATGCCACGTATTATGCTAACTTCATTTAATTCTCCCCAAAGCCCGCTCATTACCCCCATTTTACTGATGAGAGAACTGAGGCTTGGAGAAGTACTTTGCCCAAAGTCTTACAGCTGGTGAATGGTGTCACAGGAGTTGAAACCCAGCCCCATCTGACTACAGAGATCACGGGCTAAATAACCAGTCCCCTTAAGACTGCCTTCTGCGAGGCTTTCGCCACTTCTGGCTTCCTCCTGATTGCCATTTGAAGGCATTCAGTAAAGCCCAACTTTATGCTTAGTTGCACCCACCGTTTTGCAAACTTCCAAGGATCCCTTGGTGATAGGGTAGTAAGTGTGGCATTTAAAACCTGGCCTGGTGTTGGCAAGCACCCCGAAAATGCTGCTGGGATTACTGAGGCAATCAGCGGCTTGGGATTCCACCTTCCTAATCGACTCTTAAGGGAACTTGTAATGACTCTAATTGGAAGCATCTACTTGATTCCCTGCAGGATTATTTTACATAAACCAGCAGCAGGAAAGGTACTAAAATCAATAAATGAGAGAGAGAGGAGAGAAGAGAGAGTTGAAAACGTAGGTCCAGAGGCAGGAGGGCAGGCAGGACACTGACCTCGTAGCTCAGGAGGAAAGTCTTGGGCACCTTTTGGTAACTGCTACATGTAGGTGCAAAAGAAATTTATGACCTGGATATGGGAACTTTGGACACGTTTTCCTTTTAACACTTGATAAGCTAAGTTACGGGAACTTCTCGGGTGTTGATTACAATTGTGCAGTGCCAAGCTGTTCAAAGGGCGGCCCGCGGGCAGACCTGGGGCCACCCTGAGAATCTCCGCGATGCGACTGTGATGGTGATTGTCTGGGGCTCCATTCAGTTCTTCGCGCAGCCGGTGAGGAGGAGAGCAGGGCCTGAAGGGTGGGTCAGATTTTGGCAGGTGGAAGGGCTCCTGGGTGGCTCAATTGGTTAAGCATCTGCCTTCGGCTCAGGTCATGATCTCAGGGTCCTGGGATCGAGTCCCGCGTTGGGCTCCCTGATCAGTGGAGAGTCTGCTTCTCCCTCTGCCTCTGCTGCTCCCCATGCTTGTGTGTGCTCTTCCCCACCCTGTGTCAAATAAATAAATAAAATCTTAAAAAACAAAAAAGAGAAAGCCCAAAGAGTAGACCAGGATCGTCATTGCGGACAATGACAATAGCTCCGGGGACAGTGCTCTGCGTGCATGTCCTCAGCCCTGGAAGAGGCTAGGAGCGGGAACAGCTGTGCGGGCTCTGAGCTTGGGTGGGAGGGACAGCAAGGAGGGCTTCTTCAGATTTGCTTCCTCACTGGCTGCTTCATGGGACAGCCCTTCAGTCAACCCCGCCCCCTCCCCCACGGCGCTCCTCCCACGTGTGTTTTGAGCCTCCACCACCCACCAGAGTTGCATCTTGTGTCTTCTCCTCCTTTCTTCCCCTTCATTATGAGTCTTGACAATGTCTTTTCATCCTTTGGTTCTGGCCAGCGCTTCTGGGGAGATGACCCTCAGAGAGCAATGCTATCGGGATGATTGCAGCGGCCAGATTGTGAGAAGCAGGGGTCAGTGAAGGGAGAAGAGGAGAGCGCAGGTCTGCACCCCATCCTGGGGTCAGCAGTCTGGGAGGAAGCCAGGTCTGGAGGAGGGAGTGAAGCTAGGGGGCGCTGTGAGGACATAATTCCTGTACAAAGTTAGCGAGAAGGTGACAAGCGTTGAAATTTATTAAATGATCAGGCTAGGGGCGCCTGGGTGGCTCAGTCGGTTAAGCATCTGTCTTCAGCCAGGTCATGATCCCAGGGTCCTGGGATCGAGCCTCATGTTGGGCTCCCTGTTCAGCGGGTAGTCTGCTTCTCCCTCTCCCTGTCCCCCACTCCTGCTCTCTCTCTCTCTCTCAAATAAATAAATAAAAATCTTAAAAAAAAAATGATTAGGTTAAAAGTCTTCCCTAAATAGCCTGGAAGCTACTCAAAATCAACTCCCTCAATATCTCCGCCCATCCAAAGGCCTCTGCCTCCTAGGGAACAGTTCATGGATTCTCTCCAAGATGGCATTTTCTGAAAGCAAAAACAACACAAACCTGAAATCCATTTTGTCCTGAGTTTAAGAAGTCAATCATCTAGATGTCCAGTCTGTGTGAAATCAAATGTGCAGATGGCCTGAACTGTCAAATGAACTTGCCCTCCCATCAGCGTCTCATCTGTGTCCTGGGGGCTCCATGGAATCTCCCTCCCCGCCCCCCCCAATCAGCCTGTGAGAGCTGCCCCCTCCCTGGGCTCCCAGAGCCCTCGCTTCTGAGCCCTTCGTTCCTGGCCGTAGCCTGAGTAGCATCTTCCTTTCTCTTTTTAAAAATATGTAGACTGGTCTGTCTTTGGTTTGGTTTTGTTTTAATATTCTACAAATTCATTTCTCTTCCTTTTGGCACAACAGGGCATTTGTATAATAATTTCTTATAGTTTATTTCTCTTTAAGATATAAGTATATGTAATGGGTATTTTTTTTTTCCAGGTGACTCTGGGAGTACAAACACATCCACTGATTCATCTTTCCTCTAACTCACTTCCTTCAGGGTATGATTTTTCCTTCTCAATGACAACCACCACCGCCATTACTATTAGTTTAAGAATAATAAAGATAAGCCTTAAAATGTAAATATCCTTGGAAGGGCGTGCATCAAAAAATTAACATTCCTTTTAAGGCACAAATGAACAGTATCTAATTGATCCCTGTCTAAAGGGAAGATTTGAGAAGGGAGGAAGCCAGCTCAGGAGCGAGAGGAGGAGCAGAAAGAGAGGCTCAGGGCACCTGAATGGCTTCCAAAAGACTGGGAAAGCACAAAGCAGTGTAGATTTACTTCCCAGTTTTGCTAGGGCCATCCGTGTTAAAGATTCACATTAAAATTGGGTATGTTGCTATCTGTTTTCCTTTCTTTAAATTTGGAATCCAAGTTATTGGATATTTTCACTAAATGGGATGCTCTTTTGTTTTCACTGTTGTACACAGACAAAGCTATATTTATGGTCTGCCAGTGAATTGGAATAAATTGAGTTTCAAATGATTTTCAGGGATATTATAAAATGTGTTGGCTGCTTGGAAAAGAACAAAGGCAACTCTGAACAATGCCTGTTCCAAGCAGCCAAGGTTGTGGAAAATTGCTTTGTAGTATTTAAAAAAAAACAAAACCAAAACAAAACCAGATTCACTTCCAAAGAAATTTTCTTTTCAAAAATGGAAACTCCACCAGAGCTTTAGTGCTATTCACAGCTAGTTGCTCCTAAAAACTAGTGAAGTGTTAGCAACTTCATTGATTAGGGTCATGGATGTAGCATTATCTGTTTGTTTATTTATTTTTATTTTTTTATTTTTTTAAAGATTTTATTTATCTGAGAGAGAGAGAATGAGAAACAGAGAGTATGAGAGGGAAGAGGATCAGAGGGAGAAGCAGACCCCCCGCTGAGCAGGGAGCCCGATGTGGGACTCGATCCCGGGACTTCAGGATCATGACCTGAGCCGAAGGCAGTCGCTTAACCAACTGAGCCACCCAGGCGCCAATATCTGTTTGTTTAAAACGAGACTTCTTCTGTTCATTACCGTTTGTTTCATAAGATACACAGTTCTGTCCTTCAATTGCACAAGTATGCAGGAAGTATAGTTTTGAAATGCCCTACCGGAGGTCTCGTTTAGGTCAACAGAATCCTGAGTTTGTAGCCCAGACTCCTTACATATGGGATACGACCTCAGATGACGGGGACCAGAAGGAGCAGTGTCATTCCAGGCAACCGGTATCTTCTCACAAACCCTAGATGAAGACTGAGGATGGACAGACGGAAGCAGTGAGGCTCAGTGGAAGTGTAATGCCATGTTCTGATTGATGAGTTTCCATAGGACCAACGAGCCAACCATCTGCGCCACTCACAGTAGAGCCACCCATGGAAGCCTGCTTGCGGACCTCGGCCCGAAGTATTTTGAAGCTGATGTCTAAATTCCTCCCGCAAAGGTTTTGATTTAATGGGTCTGGGACGCAGCCTGGAGCTCAGGATTTTTACGAGCTCCCACAGGGTGGAAAGCAGCGGCCAAGGGTGTGGATTTGAAAGGTCACTTCATAGGTGTGGCGGCAATGCGGGCAATTTCCTCTTATGCCTAGTGATTCCATTTCAGGTAGGAAATGTATTGTAATTCAACAGTTTTCTTAACCTAAACATCCACAGTCTGTCACCCGGTCGCCAAGACCGCAACTTTTTTCGATGGCTGTAGGGCATATTTACTGTGAGTTACTTTAGGCTGCTCATCTAAGGAAAAGTGGTATTGTCCTTGTCAAAATCGACCCCTTGTCATTACTAAGGAGTTCCTCCTTCGTGTCTCCCCTACTGGAAAAGGTTCTATTTTTTCTCAAGTGAGGCCGTACCTTGCCTGCTCTTCTGTGCCTTTGGTCCTGAATATTCTTTCTGCGGTGGCGTAGGGGCCCTCAATAGTCTTCATCGTCCCCCCATCTGCATCACGACTTCTCTTTCTGTTAACACCCTTTTGATTTGTGGCTCATAGCCTGCCCTTGGTTAAAACAGTTATTCCTTATTTAAGGATTTTAGACTAAATGTTCTTATTCCTAAATCTGTTTCCAGATGCTTCTCATACAGATGATTGGCAAACCATGCTTTAAAAAACGTTGATTGCTCAAAGGCTCACTCATGGCTAAGGATAAGGATCTTTTTTGGTATTGGCAACAGTTTGGAGCAATGAACCTTGTTCATAAAATGTACTGTTTTGATGAAGGAATAGCAAATATTTAAGGCCAATGATGTTTTCCAAGATCACAAAACTTCTACATACATTGTTCTACATTATATTATCTAGTTGTTCAGTATTCTTTCTTTCATTAGACATTTTGTAGGAGCTTGGACAATGTGCAACAGATCTAGATATTGGGGGTCAAAGGTGGATAAGATGAAGTCTAATTTGATGACAAGGATTGTGTCTTGGATTATGTCCAATGTGTAGAGGGTCATTGGATGTTTTTGAATGAGGGATGATAAACAGCAAAGCAAGGTCATGAAATGGTGAGAAATGGCCACCTCCAGGTTGGGTGATATCAAGGCTCAGAGAGACTTCTTGCCTTGGGCGAAGACGGAGTACACTTACTTTTTCCTATTCCTGCCACTAAGTACAACCCAAACCCCCGGACACTACATATAAAATAAACATTAACCTCTGAAAGGTGGAAGAAGAAGGTAGACCCGAGGGACATCAGGACCCAAGGCACAACAAGGTACTGGGTTACCTCTGCTTATCTTTTTGCCCCATATATTCTGGACCTGGAGATGAAGAAATGCCAATGAGCTCAGGCAAATAAAGCCCCAAGGAAATAAAGCCCCTACTCTCTTCAGCCAAAAAAAAACAGAAAAAGGGGCAAATAGAATTCAGCAACATATATGATAATTCTATACCATGACCCAAGTGGAGTTTATTCCAGTGATACAAGGCTGGTTCAGTGTTCAAAAATTAGGCTATGTAATTTGCCATATTAATAGGCTAAAGAGAAAAAAAACAAATAATCATATCAATCAATGGATGCAGAAAAATTTTGACAAAATTCAACACCCATGTCATGATTAAAAAAAAAGCTATCCAAAAATTAGGAATAGAAAGGAATTTCCTCAATTTGATAAAGAGCAACTACCAAAATCCTACAGTTAACTTTGCATTTAATGGTGAGATCAGGGTAAGGGTGTCCACTCTCACCATTCTTATTCAGCATATTACTCGAAATTCTAGCCAGTGCAATAAGACAAGAAAAAGAAAAGCATACAGATGAGAAAGGAAGAAATAAAGTGATCCCTGTTTGTATATTACCTGACTGTCTACATAGAAAATCCCAAGGAATCTAGAAAAAAACTCCTACAGCTAATAAGTGAGCTCAAAAAAAAAAAAAAAAAAAAAAAAAAAAAAAAAGCAGCATACCAGATGGACATACAAATATCAGTTGTATTTCTATGTATAAGCAATGAACATATGACCACTGAAATTAAACATGTAATCTTCTTTGTAATCTTTTAAAAAAGGAGAATACTTAGATGTAAAAATCTATGTATAAAACATCTACAGCACTTGTAAGCAGAAAATTAAGTAATGCTGATGAAAGATATCAAAGAAGATCTAAATAAATGGGGAGAATTCACAGATTGAAAGACCCAATATAGTAAAGATGTCAATTTTCCCAAATTAATAACAGTTTTAATGCAATTCCTATCAAAATCCCAGTAAGTTTTTTTTATAGATATGGACAACATTATTCTAAAATTTATATGGAGGAGCAAAGGAAATAGAATAGCTAAACAACCTGAAAAGGAAGAGTAAAGGGAAAGGAACTAGTCTACCTGGTTTCAAGACTTATTATATAGCTATTATAGTCAAGACTATATGATATTGACAGAGGAATAGGAATGTAGATTAATGGAACAGAACAGAAAACCGAGAGTTTGGCTCACACGGATACACATAATTGATGTTTTGACACAGGTGCAAAAGAAATTCAATGGAGAAAAGATAGCCTTTTTAGGGGTGCCTGGGTGGCTCAGTCGTTAAGCATCTGCCTTCGGCTCAGGTCATGATCCCAGGGTCCTGGGATCGAGCCCTGCATCGGGCTCCCTGCTCAGCGGGAAGCCTGCTTCTCCCTCTCCCACTCCCCCTGCTTGTGTTCCCTCTCTCGCTGTCTCTCTCTCTGTCAAATAAATAAATAAAATCTTAAAAAAAAAAGATAGCTTTTTAACAAATGGCATTGAGCAATCCATAGGCAACCTGACCCAAGACTCATACTTGATACAAAAAATCACACAAACGATTCATGGATTTAAATGTAAAACACATAGGAGAAAATCTTAGTGACCTAAGACTAGGCAAACAGTTCTTAGACTTGGCCCCAAAAGTATGATTTAAAAGAAAAAATTGATAAATTGGACTTCACAAAAACCTTCGCTCTGCAAAAGACTGTTAAAAGGATGAAAAAAACAGGGGGCCTGGGTGGCTCAGTCAGTTAAGCATCTGCCTTTGGCTCGGGTCATGATCTCGGGGTCTAGGACCAAGCCTTACATCAGGCTCCTTGCTCAGCGGGAAGCCTGCTTCTCCCTCTGCCTGCCGCTCCCCCTGCTTATGCTCTCTCTCTCTCTCTCTCTCTCTCCCTGTGTGTTAAATAAATAAATAAATAAATAAAAATCTAAAAAAAAAAAAAAAAAAAGGGTGAAAAAACAAGTTAGCAAGCAGGGAAAACATGTTTGCAAACCACATACCCAAGAAAGAAGCCTGATATTCAGGATATAAAAAAAACCCCAAAACTCAACATTAAAATCTAACAATCTTGTTAGAAAGTAGGCAAAAACACTTCACCAAAGAGATTATACAAATGGGAAATAAGCAGACAAAAATGTTCAGCATCATTAGCCATTAGAGAAATACAAATGAAAACTGCAACATGGTATTACCACACACCTCCTTTAGCTTCTTGACATATGATAATTTCTACAGGTTACTACCACACCCCTCAGCAATTACACCACTGGGCATTTATCCCACAGAAACCTACACACAAATGTTGATAGGGGCTCTACTCATAATCTCCTAACACTGGAAACGACTCAGACGTCCTTCAGTGTATGAATGGTGAACAGACTGTGGCACATCCGTACCATGGAATACTCAGCACGAAAGGGAGCAGATTACTGATACATGCAACGACCTGTATGAATCTCCAGACAACTAGGCTGAGAGGAAAAAAATGCAATCCCAAAGGGTTAAATGCTCTATTTTTCCATTTAAATAACATTGTTGAAGTGGCAAGATTCTAGAAACAGAGAGTATTGAGAACGTGGTCAGCAGGAGTTAAGGGGTTGGGGGAATACGGAGGGCATGGTCATGGGGATAAAAGAGCAGCCGGAAGGATCCTGATGATGTTAGCCATATTCTGTGTCCTGACTGTATCCATGTCAATGTCCTGCTTGTGACGCTGCATTCTAGTTTTGCAAGATGTTGTCACTGGGAGAAACTGGGCCAAGGGTACGTGGGATCTCTCTGTATGATTTTTTACGCATTCATGTGAATCTACAATTATTTCAAAATTAAAGAGTTTAATACTAATGATTTAGAAACCCGAATCTTACCATATCACCTCTCTCCAGTAACGTCACCACTGTTGTAAGATAACATCAAAATGCTTGGTGGTGCTTGATGAGAACTTGTCTGGTCTGGCACCCGTGATTCCCAGCCCTGGCAGCCTGTGAGAATTACGTATGGAGCTTATAAAAAACACTAATGCCTGAGCATCACTCCAGCTCAATTAGATCAGGATCTAATCTCTGGGGGTAACTAGACAGTAATTAGCATTCTCGTTGATTACTGGTCACTGTCAGACCATAGGCTCCAGGAAACCTGTTTTTACTTTCCACTGTGGTTCCAGCTCCTAAATCAGTGTCTGCTCCCTGGAAGGTGCTCCCTGAATGTATGTGAGGTGAAGTGAATGAATGAATGAATGAATACAGGGGAAACAGAAGGATCTTCCTCCCCTGTTTTGCTGTCTCCCTGAACCCATGAAAGGAGAGAAGGAGGGGATAAGGTGCCTTCCCTGGTGTCCTCTCCATTCTCCCAGCTTCATTACAAAATCACAGTAGGGATCACAGCATTGCTCCAAGAGAGATCCATCCCCAGAGTATAAGATCTGGAAATGATGACAGGGCCTCGTTCTTCACACTCAATCAGCAAATGTAATGAAAGTGAAACAGAAGCTGGTAAGGAGGCTGGAATGACACATAATCTTCCTCAGGCAGAAATAACAGAAAACATTTTAATGCAGCTTAAAAAAAAAAAATTAAAGACATTGGCAAAGAAATGAAAACAAATTTTACGGAGGGAGAGAGGCTGGGGAAAGGAGGCTCCCAGCCTTTGACCTCCTCATCCCATTTACAGAAGGTCTTGTGTGCTGCTCAGGAAGCCACAGTGGTTCACTTAATGTTGATACGTGAGTACAGTGATACCAACAGACATTCGCTTCAGCAAATTCCAAGGTATTGTTAAGGCTTGTACTGATTTTGTCCTATTGCCTCTCAGTATCTGTATGAACTTTTACAGTGTGGGCACGATAATTAACATTTTAAACAATTACTTCGAGACAATTGCACAAACACCAGTGTGGGGGAAATGTAACTTTATTCTCAGTAACTCCATTCAATTTCCATGTCTACACCACCACGGCCACCACCACCACAAACCACCAACCACCACGACCACCATCATGACCACGAGCATCACAACGACCACCACCACCACCACCATGACCACCACCACTACCATCAGGACCACACCATTACCACCACCATGACCATGACCACCACCACCATCATGATGATGACTACCACCACCACTACCCGTTCTACCTAATTGGTGGAAAACTTACCTTTTTTCCTTATTTTTAGAATGTTTTTCAAGTGTTTCCCAGAACTGTCAAGCTTTAGGGTGAGGGTTGGGAGTGTATTGGCCTTTGAATCCCCTTTCCATGTAGGCGGAAGGAAGCAAGCCCCTTTATATCTGACAGTGACACTGTTTGGACCCATGCTTTAGGCTTGGGAATCTTCATTAGGCCGCTTATCTTCACATCTGTCCAGATGTCTCAGTGGCCCTCCTCTCTCTGGTGTTGCTTTTTCCCTGGCAGCTGCGTGCTTGAAAGATGATATAGCATCCTTTTCCTTCCCTTGTCTCCTCCCTCTATCCAAACAAAATCTCTTTCTAGTTGGATGTGAAAAGTGTCATTGAGGTAGCTGAGCCAAAAACACAGGTGGGTCACCAAACGACCTGCATTGGAAACAGGATAAATTGGGGCACCTGGGTGGCTTAGTCAGTTAAGCATCTGCCTTCAGCTCAGGTCATGATCTCAGGGTCCTGGGATCGAGCCCTGCATCGGGCTCCCTGCTCAGTGGGGAGCCTGCTTCTCCCTCTGCCTCTGCCCCTGCTGGTGCTCTCTCTCTCTCAAATAAATAAATAAAATCTTAAAAAAAAAGGAAACAGGATAAATTATGGGCCACAACTCAAGAGACACATCAACAAGTGAGGGAATATAAAAGAGAAAATAATTAGTAATTATACAAAGACACATTGAAATTTGTGCACTTACTGAGTTTTGTCTTTTTAATGTCCCCCTCCCACGAAGCTCCCTCAGGTCCAGAAATGATGATCAATTATTTATTTCCTGCCTTCTTTACCTATATGGTCTTCTTAAATCATTCCTCAAACCCTAGGAAGAGTTCATATCATTCCGAGAGTAGACACGAGAAAATGTGACCCCTGGGGTTAGTGAATATTTGGACAGGGTCTAGGGGTCAGGTAATCATTTTTCTCTCTTTCTATCTCATATTTCTATTTCTTTCTTTTTTTTTTTTTTTTAAAGATCTTGTTTATTTATTTGACAGAGAGAGAGAGGGGGAGTGTGAGAGGGAGAAGCAGGCTTACCGCGGAGCAGGGAGCCCGATGCGGGGCTCGATCCCAGGACCCTGGGATCATGACCTGAGCCGAAGGCAGACGCTCAACAACTGAGCCACCCAGGCGTCCCCTCATACTTCTATTTCTATATTGACCCTAGCAAACCTTTAAAGAGTGGATTCAGAGATGTGAGGATGAGACCACCTCCCTGGATTGCTTGGCCTTTTGGGTGTTCTTCAGATGAAAACATACAAGGCTCGTCCATTCTGTCTGTGTGGGGATGACCTGGGCCAGGAGTGAAAGCCTTAGATTCGCTATGAGGAGTTCTCTTCCCGTTGGCATTTGAGAATTCATTCTGTAGAGCAATAGTGCACACTGGGGCGCTTAAAAATGTCTGAGCTGCACCCCAGACCACTTCAATCAGAATCTCTGCGGGGTTGGGGGGGACCCAGACGTTAATATTTTTAAAAATCCTCTAGGTGTTTCTGCTCTGCGGCCGCAGTCGAGAACGAGGGCTCTGAAGCAGCAGTTCCCCAGCCTGGACATGCATCAGAATCAGCTGGAAGGCTTGTTAAAACCCTGATTGCTGGGACCCACCTGTAGAATTTCTGATTCAGTAGGTCTGGGTGAGGGTCAAGGATGTGCATTTTTCCGTTCCCAGGTGATTGGTGATTGCGCAGAAGTAAAGCTGCTCTGGTCTCTTCTTTCCTGCCTGTCAGGTGACAAGGGGTTTGTGTCTCAGTGTGTTGCATGACTCCCCGCACACTGACTTACCCAACACAACCACTGGAGCACCACTGGCTGCAGGAATGCCACACAGCTTGTCACCATCACAAGGATTTGGAAATAAAGCAGGCAATGAATTCCTTCAGGCTTCGAACGGATGAGAAGGAGCTTATCACGATGTTCAGTAGGAAAATAAACGTCTTTCGAAGGAAATTTACCACAGTCAAATTTAGTTGTGCCCTTCCTTCTATCAACATCCCTTTTCTTGTCTTCTCAAAGTCTTGTGATAACTCCTCTTCATTAGTTTTGATGAGGTTAAGTTATAAAGTTTATGGAGCCAGACCTCAAGAGACAGGGATACGTTTTCAGATGTATTAGGGTACCAGTGGCAGAGTTAGCAAAAAACCAGAAACAAGCAAACCAAAACCCAGGCCACTCAGTTAAATTTGAATTTGAGATGAATAATGAATAATTTTTTAAAATAAAAATGTCCTAGGTAAACCTTGACAATCCTGATGGTGGGGCAAATATGAGGACGGGAATGCCACAGGCGCTTGCTGTGGAGAAATGGGACATACCCATCCGTCTCTGTTCACGGACACACAGAAGTACCTGATCTTGAGCCTCGTCCATCGAGAGCTCAACAATTGTGGGCTGAACCGATGCACTGTGGGTACCTAAGATATAAATACAGTATACAGAATTGCTGAGTGACTTCACAGAAGGATGCTGTTAACTCAAGGTCCCAGGCTCTTGTGGTTTGGTTACTCTAGTTGGGTTATTGTCTAAATCAGTGGTTTGCGACACAGGGTGATTCTCCCCTGTCCCCCATGGGCATTTGGCAGTGTCTGGAGACATGTTTTGGCTGTCGCGACCGTGAAGGCTGGTGCCACTGGTATCTAGTTGTTTGAAGCCAGGGATGCAGCTGAACAGCCCACTGCACCAGACAACCCCCTGTGATAAAGAATTTTCTGGCCCAAAACATCCACAGAGCTGAGGTTGAGAAACTCTGGTCTAGATCTGACCGTGCAGGATTCAGCCACTCTGTCAGAGTACCAGCAGTGTCCTGGAGCGCCATAGCGTTTTACTTCTCCTGGGTGTCAGTTTGGCAGAGAGAAGGCCTCCTACACGCTGTCCTTAAAGGTATGGGTAGAAGGATTTTGATATGCTCCTTTGAGATCTCAAAACAAGGGAAGCGCTGTAGAGGTTCCAGAAAAAGTGTCAGTCCTCACTTGCGTTCTCCCTAGCATGGCCTAGATTTGATACCTTTGAAGAGTTGAGACAGGACCTGTGAAATTCAGGTGATCGAACTCTGTCCCTCTCCCCTTGTTCAGTCTGGAAGACTTAATTTTGTCTTGACCCTCCACATAGCTCTGGCCATCCAGGACTTGCTTGGAGGAGATGCTGACCAAACAGGTATTCATTATTTTGTGTATGATAGCTGTTACTATAATCCTTGATTTCAGAAGGAAGCTGATTGCCAAATCCAACAACAATGAACATTCACGGTATCTTGACGATACCTCGTGTTTTCATTATGTTTACCTCTAAATAACTATAAAGCATTTAATAGATATACATTCTTATTAAAGACCTAATTAATTCCCATGGTACTCATGGGAAGCAAAGAGGAGGTGGATCATATTCTCCCCACTTGAAGAGGTGATAATTAAGCCCGAGTCACACACTGACTATGTGAAGAGCTAGGACTACAGTGCAGCTCTTGACGATGGTGCTGGGCCTGTCAGCTGGTGCCGCATCATTCTGCGGACGGCATTGGCTCATAAGACCCGGATGAGCGTCCAGTCGGAAATGTCTGATTTCAAAATCCTTTTTTAAAAAAGATTTATTTATTTTGAGAGAGAGAGAGAGAGAGGTGGAGGGAGGGGCAGAGGCAGAGGGAGAGGGAGAATCTCAAGCAGACTCCCCGCTGAGCACAGAGCCTGACTTGGGGCTCCATCTCAGAACCCTGAGATTATGACCTGAGCCAAAATCAAGAGTGGGACGCTTCACCGACTGTACCACCCAGGCGCCCCTCAAAATCCTTTTTAAATGTACACAGCAGATTGTGAAGAGTGGTTGCTAATCAGAGAAGGACGACACAGCAAGGACATTTCCATTTCTAGTAGTTTACCCCTTTTAAACAAAAATGCAGCAACAGAAAAGTAAAAAGGGGAAAAGTATAAATTACAGTTCAATAAATATTTACTGTGGGCTCCCTGGTGCCAAATCCTGTGCTAGATACCATGGAAGATGAAATATATATATCCTCGTTATGTCATTTCATATGTAAGTTGGAGACTCAAGACTTACCAGTATGAAACATACAGAGAATTGTAAAAGTCATAATATAACGTATATGCGTGCCAAAATGTGTGTATAGGAGGCTGCAGTGTCCCGGAAGGCAGAGAGGTTTTTATGAAAAAGGTGGAATTGAAGAGGAGCATTGAAATAGTAATAGGACTGGTTCAAGTGGACAGTAGGAATCTGGAGAAAGAGGATTCCATGAGATAAAAGGGTTAGTGAATAGAGGTGGGGTCATTCTTGCTACTCTCTGGAAGAGAAACTTAGTGGCTCTCAAGCAGTCATTTCCTGATAGGTGGACAGAAGGCAAAAAAGCCACAGGGTAAGGGGACAGAGTAAACAAGTGCTCAGAAGACAGAGGCCAACTTCCCAAGTTCCTGTTAATACCCTAACCCCTGGTTCCATCTCTGCCTGAGCCTCAGATGCACCCCTGATTTACCCCGGGGTCTTCAAATAAATTTCCAGTTTTTTGTTGACCAATAGCAGGACCTAAGCCTTTACTGAGTCCCGGAATCCTAGCCGTGGGCAAAGGAATGAGCACAGAGGGTTGAGGCTTCCCAGATCCAAGCCCCAGGGTTAAAACCTTGGAACCAGCTTTGTCGTCTGCAGCTGGCTTTTCTGGTCAGCCTTGGTTTGGAAACTAAATAGTGGGCTGGCCAGATGAGTTTCAAGGACTGAGGGGGCCCCTGAGGTCTTGTTGCTGCTCCTCAGGCTTTGTGGCTCCAGAGTCTTCCCCCTGGGACAAATTGCCATGGACACACAGAAGCCTCCTTGCTTCTGGAGCGCTTTGCAGACTTTGACTACAGTTTGGTGAGTCATGGCTGCTCGGTAAGGGTTCAGCTGTACAGAACCATCACATTCTTTTTTTTTTTTTTTGGTAAAGATTTTATTTATTTGAGAGAGAGCACGAGAGAGAGCATAAGAGGGGAGAGGGTCAGAGGGAGAAGCAGACTCCCCGCTGAGCAGGGAACCAGACTCAGGACTCGATCCTGGGACTCCGGGATCATGACCTGAGCTGAAGGCAGACGCTTAACCGACTGAGCCACCCAGGCGCCCGGAACCCCCACATTCTTAATCAACTAGTTTACCTTCCAAAGGTAGAAGAATCATTCATCTGGAACTAAACCACCCACCTCAAAATAGTTGTTCTGGCAAATGAACTGTTTTCCCCAGTATTTGCTCTTAGTATTATTTTAAACATATTTTAATGACAGATTGTGACTTGGAAGCGATTCATTTTTATTTCATAGTTGTCTTGACAACAATGTAATTTATGACATTTTATGTTCTTGAGAATCCTAAAATTTTACAATGTGTTGCTTATTAAAATTCTGATAAAAACGCACTGATAGGGGCGCCTGGGTGGCTCAGATGGTTAAGCGTCTGCCTTTGGCTCAGGTCATGATCCCAGGGTCCTGGGATCGAGCCCCACATCGGGCTCCCTGCTCAGCGGGGAGTCTGCTTCTCCCTCTCCCTCTGCCTCTCCCCCTGCTCATGCTCTCTCTCTCTCTGTATCTCTCTGTCTCAAATGAATAAATAAAAAATCTTTAAAAAAAAAACAAAACGCACTGATAAAATTCTTTAGGGTTGGTGGACTAAAGAAAAGAACTATTTTACGAAATCTTTTTTCTTTTTTGGTCACAAACAGTAGTCACTTAAGGACCACTAATTAAATTTAATTTCAGGGAGTGCCAACTCGTCTCTTCTAGTCGCTTCACCCAGAATTTACTTGTATTGCATTTGCAATTTCTTCTTAGATTTTTAAATTATAACTTTGTCTCTGAATTATTTCATGAAAACGGAATAAAGTGGAAATAGTTTCATATCTTGCTTTTTTCCATATCTTACATAGTCTTAAAATTACTCATGGAAATAATTTAGGAAGATTTTTATTATGAAAAATTTCAAACATACAGAACATTAAGGAAAAAATTACAAGGAGCACTCTAGAAAAACCACTTACAATCAAGCACTGTTAATATTTTGCAAAACTTAAGTTTACCTTTACGTTTTTTTGGGGGGTGGGGGTACATTTTAAAGACTCTTTGACACCGTCTACACCAGATGCTTACTTGAACCGTTTTGGGGTTTTTTTGTTTTGTTTTCTGGAAGTCCCAAGCTTAAGGGACACTGCATAAATAGCACTTCTGAGCAACCAGCCAGTTTTCCAGCATTCGTTTAGTCTGAAAAAATTGACATCACAAGAAAGCAAGGCCTCTTTTCCACCTTAGGTGCAAACTGACGAAAATACCCAGTAGGGCTACTATGACTCAGAGTTGCCCTCAGCAGACACTCAAAGGCTGAGTTTAACGGACTTTCGGCTATTACTTTGAAGCCGCGCGTGACAACTGCACTTTTGTAGCCTCCCAGGGAAGAGCCGGACAGCGGCGGAGGGGCGCACCGGGGCACGCGGCCTCGGTGCGCATCCCCGACCGCCCGCCGGCTTCCAGGGTGCAATTCTCCTGCCTGTTGTAAAGCGGGGCGCCTCCGGCCGGGTCAAACAAAAGCAGTGAAAGGCCCGCCAGAAGCACCCGGAGGGCCCCAGCTGCAGACTTGGTTCGGCAGGCCCGGAATCTCGCACTGCTAACAGAGTCTCCGGGGGTGACGAGGTGACGGTTGCCCGCGGCCCCCAGGAGCCCCGCGCGCCCGCTCGCTATGAGGCTCGCCATCCGGGCCGTCGAGCAGCCGCGGGGAAGAGCCGGGGCCTCACCGTAGACGCTGCCGCCAGCGCCGCCCGCCCCTCCGCAGGCCACGGGGGAGCTCCGCGGGGCCGCCGGGGAAGCAGGGTTGCCGCCGCGCGGGCGCGGACCCCTGCCCCAACTTCCGCCTCTCGGGAAGGCAGAGGCAGTGCGCCCCCGCGGTCCTGCCCGCCGCGTTTCGCGGCCGTGCAGCGGCTCCGCGCCACGCTGCGGGGCGGAGGCAGGTGCCGAGCCCTGACCGCGGAGGGCGTGGCGGGGAGGACTGCGCTCGGCTCTCGCCCCGGGCCCGCCGGCCGGGCGGAAGATGGCTGCCCCGAGCGCCGCGGACAGTCACGTGCCCGGGCGCTGCCGCCGCGCGCCCCCTCCCGCGCTGGCCCAGTGCGCGACCCCGCGGCAGGCGCAGCCCCGGGCGCCTGTCCGCCACGGGGATGCCGCGCGGCCCGGCCGGGGACAGGGGCGGGGGGGCGGTGCGCCGAAGGCCACCTCTCCCCGCTGCTCCCCCTAACCCGGGCGCGGGGGTCGGGCGCTCGGAGCGGGGGAAACCTTCTTGGGGGCGACCTGCACCAGGTCGGGCTACTGGGCATGCGCGGTGCTCCCGTTCCAGGACGGCCGGTCTCCGGGTTTTCCCGGCCACTCGGAGCGGCGGCGGGAGGTGGGGCCCGGGCGGGGCGGGGCGGGGCGGCCTGGGTCTCTGCACTCCCCGCCGGGCTCCGGCTCGGCGGGGCACCCAGCAGGAGGCCTGATTGTTCGGGGGTGGGAGTCTGCACAGAGAGAGTCGCAGCCGCCCTTTCTTAGGATCAGCTAGGAGTTCACCCCAGTGTCGCAGCGCTCAGGGTCGCAAACTCGTTCCCCCGAGACCCCCCTCCAGGAGGCCGAGTTCGCGTTCCCGGTTCCGAGCAGCTCCGGCTCCGCCCCCAGCGGCAGGCCGCCCGACCGTAAACCTCGGCTTGGTTCCGGCCTCAGGGAGCGACCCCCCAGATTCGCAGCTGGGCCCTTCTCCCGAGCTCCGTATTCCTGGAAAGTAAAGTAAGGGGCCAAGCCACGCTGCCCCTCGGGGCGCAGCCTGTGGCCCGGGTCCAGTCGGGCCCCGCCGACCCCGCCCGCCTGGCCCGCCCGGCCCGCCCTCCCCTGCCGGCCGCCGCGAACACCCGGAGGAGCGGACTCGCGGCGCGCGGAGAGCCGGGCCGGCGCGGGCAGCGGACTGGGCATGCTCGGCAGCCCGGAGGCTCGCGGTGGCAAGTCGGAAGCGTTCGCACCAGCGAGGCAGCGGCCGGGCGGCGGCGGCGGCCGCGGGCAGGACGGAGCGGACAGGGCGGGCCAGGAGAGGCAGCCGTCCCTCCGCGCACTGCGAGCCGGCGGGAGAGCGCGATCCCGCTGCGGAGCCCCGACGCTGCCCTGCCCCGGATTTCAGTGCGCGGCGGGGGGCTCGGCGAGCGGAATTCCGGCGGCGGCCGCGACTCCGGTGCAAGTGAGCCGTGGGGCCGGGGGGTGGGAGTGGAGAGCGTCGAGCCCTGGGGGGCATATCGGCCGCGAGGAGCGGCGTGCGGGCGGCCCCGGGGCGAGGGGGCGTGAGCTCAGCCCGCGCGGAGCCGCGCGCGTACCTGGCGGGCACTCCCCTCGCGCCCCCGCTCCCGGGGGTGGGCGCGGGGCTTGGAGGGGCGGTCCGCCCCCGGGGCTCTGGAACCGGGTCTGGGCGGCGAGGAAGGCGGGGGCGTCTGCGGGCGCCTCTCGGAGGTGCTGCGTGCGGGCTGGAAGGTTGCCTAGTGCGGGATTGGGGCGAGCGGAGGGTGGCGGGGAGGGAGAGCCGGGGGGCGAGGCGCCTCGGCGGGTGGCCCGGGCCGGGGTCTGGAGACTCGCGGGGGCCGGCCCCAAATCACGGCCCCACCCCCACGGCCCTGGCGGCGGCGTGACAGTTGGCACCTCCGGGCCAGATCGCAGCGGGCCAGGCGCCCAGGGTTTCGGGATTCCCCCACCCCCCCCCTCTCCGCGGCCTCTTGGCGCCCGCCCCCGCCAGCATAACAGGGGGGCCCCCCCCCCCCCCCCGCGGAGCAAGCTGCCCTCCCCAGTCCGGAGAACATCCTGCAGGTTCAGGGGCGGCCCCCGCCGGAGGACAGGGAGTGGGCAAGGCCTGGAGGAGCCATCGGCGCAGCCGGGACTGGACAGTGTCTCCAGGACACGGCTGTCCCCGCGAGTGAGGGGTCCTGCGACCCCGAGGCGACTTGTCAAGGGCAGAGCGGCGGCGGCAGCAGCGGCCGTCTCTCCCACCGTGTCAACCCCGACCGGGGCTTGCGGCTGCCGATGGGCCAGCGAGGACGTCCTGGTCCAGCCAACGGATTCGGGCTGGCGCGTTCTGGGCAACGCCTGCTTCCCTCCTGGGAGTCGCGAGTAAAAATCCTGGCCGGAGGGAGTGGAAGGGTTCCCTGCAGGTGCTGCTCAGATGTTTCTTTTCACCTTCAGACACCACAGACTTCAGCGGCACACGCTTATGAAACCCAGAGCGAAGGCTGCTTTGTGAAAGGGAAGTTTATTTTCCGCGTGAGGGGTCTGCCTATTTTAGCTCCCTTGACATTTACCTTCCTGGACCTTTCGAGCTCTTTGGACAGGTGACTCTGCTCTTAGACTCGGGGGCCTTTCTGGTTGGCTGCCTGGCTGTGGAGTGGTAAGCGCCTGTCACGGTGCGCCGGGAGCCCCCCACGCGTCCCGGTCCCGAGGCTTGAACGTGCAGGGAGGACTGAGTGGGCAGAAAGAGAGGAGTGGGACTGGTGACGTAGCAACTCGGGGGGGAGTTGCCAGGGGCCGCCCCAACACGGGCGGGGGGGTGTTGGCAGCGGTTTGGGCCTGTGCAGAAGGGGACGGGGCTGGGCGTGTCTTGGTTGGGGTGCAGGCTCTCCGGGGTGCAGGCTCTCTTCGGAGGATGGGTCCCTGCCTGGCCAGTGCTCCAAGGGAAGCCCGGGGATGTTTGGTGATTCAGCAGGTGGCAGCCTTCCAGCTCTGAAGCCATCCATGCCTAGTCCGGGCCGGGGAGCCGGCCAGCAGCGGCTTGTACTTCCGAGGCTCCAGCTTTGAGGGAACCTCCAGGGGCTGGCGTCTGCCTGTAGCCGCTCACTTGCCTTATCTCGCAGTTTGTTTGGGTCTGGAGGCCCTGAGCTTTTGGTTTTCTTCACTGCTTCTCTTCAGCCAGGTGGCACGTCTTTGAGTCTCGGCAGCTCCGTGACCTGCTGGGTAGGAGGAGGTGGTGCCTGCCACCGTGCACAGCTGAAAATGTAGCTGGTTACTCGGCAGCAAATGATGCCAATATGGAAAGCGGAGAAAGCGTCTTTTCCTTCTGTTCTGCTTCAGAGACGAGAAATTTACATTTTTAATAGAATAGTAAGATGTATTTCTGTAACTCTTCAGGGCTGGTAGTAAGCATTTTTTTTTAATAAAGAAATTAATTCAAGGGATGGATTAAACTAACATGAAAGGGACCCAGTTATTAAGACAGTGTCTTATTCCTTGGAGGATCCCAAGCATCTGGCATAGTGCCTACCTTGTAGGTGCTCAGTAAATGCTTACTCAGCTGAATTAAAAAACAAACAATCTTGTCATTAAGTTTGGCACTTAAAGAACTTTATTTTCCTAAGTTGGCATTGCCTGTGTTGACCACAGACAGTCAATTTTCGCTTGAAAACTCAATCCTTTTCCTTTTTTTTTCCTGGTTAAGTCCCTTAATTTTCCAATTGTGGCAGATCCTGTATTCAGCTGGAAAAAAACGCATGCTTCACTCACATATCTCATAAAAACCTAAAGGACTCGTCCTACATAGAGCTATTGTACAGTTTTTTAAGAAACTAAAACATACTCCACATCAAATATGCTTTATCTGTGAAACTTTATTTTGTACAAAGCATTTCAGGAAGACTCTTTAGAATTCTAAACCTTTACCGTCCAGTGAAAAGTGCTGCTGTGGAAAAGACAAAACTGTGTTTGGGGAATAAGAATTCGGCTTTGTTTGCACAGGGGCATCAGCTCCCTCGTCCTTGGGGGAGGTGTGAGTGTTGGGCCAGCTCATGCTTATGCATCTTTTTTAAACTTTGTTCTGCTCCTTCCTGCAGTTGTTCATCTGCTGCTTCTTTCCCTAAAGACATACTTTCCTGGCATGGGCTTGGCTTGCTTAAAGGTGCTGCCTGAAGGGTCTTTTGCATTTCCTCACATAAATTCAATCAGCGGTGGTTTTTATTTTCTGATTGTCCTCTGCACTGTGGAAGCCACTTCGTGGGGTGAACTGTTCTATGGTCCTTGGAAAAAGCTGTGTCCGGTGTGTCCCTCAGGGGACATGACAGATTATAGATGGCTTTTTCTTTGCCCCCCCTTTTTTTTGGATGGTAGCTATAAGCAGTCTCTTTTGGAAGAACTGTTACAGCATGCCTGGTGTTAAAGGCTCTGGCCTTTCTGTTACAGGCTCTTGGTCAGGAATATAAGTGGTCGGTTATTGTCTCCAACCACATTCTGAAAATTGTGGCTGTAAAGTTTGTCACTTGCTAAGCTCCTCTGTCACCAGATGATCCGCCCCTCTGGATATGGGAGCTGGGAAGCAGAGTGGGATGTGGGGGAGGGGAGGGTGAAGAAAGGGGAAGCGAAGGCTTGTGAGCCAGGAGGAAGGCTTGGTTTTGTAACTGACTTCTGGTTTCACTGAAACAGACTTGACTGCTGGCCACAAGCATGGCTGAGTCTGTCCACTCCGGAGGCTTTCTTACCTCCCCAAATAAACCGCTCTCTGCTCCCCCCACAGACACACACACAAATACAGACAGACATGCACACTGAGAAAAGACACAGGTGTGGACACACACACCCCTTGCTGAGCCCCTAGAAGCTCAGCTTTTTTTATGTGCTAATATGTTGCAGAGGGAAACTCCAGGGCTCAGGAGCAGGTTGCGTTTTGGGGGCCTGAATTCATCCAAGCTTGTACATCAGAAAGATCCTCTCTTCCTCTCTGAGTGCTAAAGGGATCTGTCCCCTAGCCACTGTGGAAATTGCTGGGGGCTTCCACTGTATGCAAAGGCAGGCGAGTGGGCACTTAGGGCTGCTCTGGTGGTTTTCACTTTTTAGACATCGAGGTGCTGGGAGTCAGCGTGCCTCCGTTGTTGGCGCAAGACCCTCTCCTGTGCAGAACCCCTTTCTTGTTTGATGTTTCCACTTCATTTCTACTCCCATTCCTCTCCCCGCAGAGGAGCCTCCTCTCCTGGGTTGGATGTATTCTTAGGTATGTCTGTGTCCTCGTTAAAGATGTTATTTTGTGTGTGTCTTCAGTTTACGTAAGTGGTTCCGTGCTATAGATTCCATCGGGCTTCTAATTCATTCAACACTCAACCTTTTTATTACGGAAATCTTCAGACATTCACAAAAGCAGGAAGAATTTCATTCAAGACTTTGTGAGATCTGTGTTAGTGTGGGCTTATCTAGGGCTTTGCTGTGCATCCATTAGCTTTGTTACCCGTTTCCCTGGCGAGGGACACTTAGCTCACCTCACTCAGGCAACGCTGTGATGAACATCCTGTATGCGTTCTTTTCAAGATGCGTGGGAGACGTCTCTAGCGTAGTGCTTCTCCAAGTGGTCCATGCCCAGGAGCCGCAGGGGCAGCGCCTGGCACCTGCTGGAAATGCAGATTCTGAGGCCCCAGCCTAGACCTGAATCAGAAACCCTGGGGGCAGACCCCATGAACTTGTGTTGTAACGTGCCTGGGCTGGAGATGGCGATACTTGGGACAGTTTGAGACCCGCAGTCGCAAGGGCACGTGCCCCGGAGTGGAATGGCTAGGTGGAACGGAATGAGCACACCTGTTTTGACTAAATGCTGCTAGATTGTTCTCCTCGTGGGTGCATGGGGGTTCCTGATCCCCTACATTCTCGACAGTGGTTGGTATTAGCCCTCTTTCTAATTTTACCCAAATTTGGTGGCTATAGTGTGGGATCTCCTTGTTTTCCTGGGAGCTTGTGTCATTTCTTAGTGAAGTTGAGCATCTTTGTTAGCTGTTAGTTTCTTACCCAGCTGTAGTCTTGTTTCTCTCCTGTGTTGGTTTGCACGTGCTTCTTGCATATTCTAGACAGTAATCCCGTCCTGCGGTCTGTCAACATTGTCAGTAGTCACTTTCCGAAATTTTTGTTCTATAGAGCTCATTACTTTTTGCTTTATGTTGCACTTCAGGGGTCTGAAGATGTTCTTCCTTACCCCGGACTCACCAGGCTATTCCCTGCTTTTGTTTCTCACAGTGAGGGCTTCACTTTGTGTGAGGTTCATCTTCGCACACGGCATTGAGCAGGGATCCGGTGCCGTTTTTCCTTCCCACTTTGTGACCCAGTTTTTCCCACGTTATTAAATCATGTATTTTTCCCTTAATATTTCGGAGGAGACCGTGGAGCCACCTCTGTCATACTTGGGGTGCACACACGAGCATCTTTTTTAAAACTTGATTGAATTGTAATTTACATATGGTAACCTACATCCATTCTAAGTGTATAGTGATTTGATGAACTTCGACAGATGGACACACTTGTGAAACCACCGCAATCAAGATACCGAGCGTTTCCGTCACCCCGAGCTTCCTGTGGGCCCCCTCGCAGTCCATCTGCACCCTGTCCCCAGACTCCGGCAGCCCCCGATGTGCTCTCTGCCACTGTAGATTAGTGCTTGCATTTTCGAGAATTTTATATAAATGGAACCACAGAATGTGGCACTTTGTTGTATCTGGCTCCTTTCACTCAGCATACTGATTTTTTAAATCTTTAATTTGCGGCAAAACAGATAACATGTACCATTTTTAAGCATACAATTAGGTGGGATTCCTGCATTCACATTATTGTGAACCCATCACCACTGTCCGTCTCCAGAGCTTTCTCATCACACCAAACTGAAAGTCTGTTCCCACCAAACTCAACATGGTGGTTTTGACATTGTTCACAGATTCTCTGTACCATTATCTGTCTGTTTCTCTGCCAGATTATTTTGACTTTCACAGCTTACATGGCAGGGTCTGCTTTGCTGTTCTTTTTCAGAACTTGGTCATTGTGGGCCTCTCTTCTTCCATAGACTTCTCAGAATACTTGTCAAGTTCTCCACAAAGTCCCAGAAATGGGACTGGCATTATAGTCTAACATGGGGAGAAATGGCACATTTTGTATCTTAAACCTGTAATTCTATCCATGAACAGGGTAATCTAATCTTTTACAAATGACTTTTTAACAGAATTTAACATTTTCTGTCATGGTGATGGTAGGGTTTTTTGTTGTTGTTGTTTGTTTTTTTGTTTTTTGTTTTTACAAAGGAAACCTGTTGCTTTGAGGGTAGTTCCTTAGTCTTAACCTTTCAGATGGGCAGAGTCAGGGCTTTGGGGACGGAACGTTCTCCATTCCACAGCCTTGAGTGACATGGGCCAGTTAGTTACTCACTGTTCCCTGGGGGCGCTTCTTTCTTCAACCTGGACCCCAACTGCCTCTCCCAGGGGCTGCTGAGGGCTCCCAGGGGATAAGGTAGGAGAGGCAGGACCTATAGATTGTGAAACAGAGTTGCCGTCTGGGGAATGTTGTGTTAGACCTCCCCTAATGCTGGCTTTAAGTAGGTCCACTGAGTGCTTTTATCCTGCTTCCCAGGGATTGATAACATGTGTCAATAGAGCGAGGCGAATCAGCCCACCAGTGATCTGTGTAACACTGGCTGGGTCTACACAAGCAAGGTGTTGCTTCCACCCACTCTTGTGGGGTTTCACAGAAAGTTTGGTTACTTCCAAAGACTTTGGCAGTCCCATGGGGGAGAAACAATTAGAGAACTCGGTGTTACAGACAGTCTGTAATCAGGGGTTAAGTGGTGTGTCAGGGGAGCTGGGAGAAGAGAGAAATGCTCTGTGTGTTTTGACTTGACTCTGGTGGAATCAGAGGAGAGAGAAGGAGGGAGAAACCAAGTATCATTAGCTAGCATTTCTGTCCAGGGCTTGGAGGGCCTAGTATTCAACCCCATGGCAGTGGATCATGTGCCTAAGTTTAAGTGTCTCAAAATAATTGCTTTGGGAAAAGTGGTAACAAGTGGCTAGTAGATGCTTAGCTAACTGGTAGCTTTGTGTTGTGTAGTAAAGTGGTTAGGATCCCTGACTGGAGCCTGAGTGTGTGCACTCAGCTCTTGGCCTTACCATTTAGGAGCTGTGGGACCTCAGGCATGTTATGTGAACCTTCCATGCCTCAGTTTCCCTGACCCTTATCGTCGGGTGTGGTAACCGCAGATATCTCACGGTGTCCTTGTGAGGACTACTCCTGTCGGGTGCTTAGAGCCTGGCACAAGGTCATCACGATAAAAACGTTAGTTACTCTCATGACTCCTTTTGTTCATACTCGTCGCGTTCCTCCTGTATCTCCCTTGACGTGTATCAGGCCCTATGCCCAGAGACGGGTGGCGTTTGTCCAGAAGGACTGTTGGACGCACAGTTGTGTAGAATGGACTTTCTCTCTTGGTTGCCAGGTTCGTGGTGGGCACGCGGGCTGTAGATGGAATGAATGAATCCTTGACAGATCGTGGAGCTGGGTGCTGCCTCGGTGGGCCCTAGGTATCCTCGATCAGGGCTGCGGGACAGAGAGGGTAGACGTCAGGTGGTTAGCAGACAGGAAGCTCATTAGACCTTTTGGCGAAGGTGTATTAATCATAGGGATTCACGTTTGTGGAGCTTAACCGCATGGCCGGAGACTGCCCAAGGCCTTGCCCCTTGCGACCGTCCTCTGAGATGGAGATTATTAGCATTCCCTTTTTAGGCACGAGGACAGAGAGGCACAAAGTAGGAAGAATGCCCTGAGGGATCGTAATGTTTGGGGCCTTCAGTTGGTAAAAATTGCCGGTGTAGGTGCATTGGTGGGTAGCCGTCATAATCAGGTAAGCGTGGTGACATATGGGTTAGCCCAGCAGGGCATTCCCGTGACCTTGGCACTTGACGCTGCTGGGTTTATCAGCCCAGGCGGAAGGTTCTCAAGTTTCTCCAGGCATTAGAAGCACCTGGAGGCTTGTTACAAACACCCAGGAGGCGTCCATGCCTGACGAGTTTGCAGAGCTGCTGATGCGGCTGGCCTGGGACCGACCGCTCTTGGGAGATCCCCTGCTGTCAGCAGCCCTTGTGTCAGTGAGGGGCCCGGTGCTCCTGTTTCTAGTCACGGTCAGGTGGGGAGGTTTTCAGCTGCAGAAATTTTAAACCCTTTCCCCGTCATGCAGTAAACACTGAACGCACATGGTCCTGTTTATCTAGGCCGGCGAAGGGGGTTCTGAGCCAGTGCAGGGTAGAAATTTGCTTTCTGTCCTTGCCCGTGTTTCCAACATGGGCCCAAATGGGTGATACCCCGGGGTGGGGAGAAAATTCGGGAGTGCAATTCGAGACTCACTAGCAGCGCCAAGTGCCATGTCATGCATCCCATGTTAGGGAGATGCCCTGATGTGTTTTGTTCTTTTCCGCCTTGCTCACTCCCTGCCAGAGGCACAGAAAGGCTTTGTCCCATCATCTATCCCTTTGGAAAGATTTTTTTTTTTTTTTTTAAAGATTTTATTTATTTATTTGAGAGAGAGAGAATGAGAGACAGAGAGCATGAGAGGGAGGAGGGTCAGAGGGAGAAGCAGACTCCCTGCCGAGCAGGGAGCCCGATGCGGGACTCGATCCAGGGACTCCAGGATCATGACCTGAGCCGAAGGCAGTCGCTTAACCAACTGAGCCACCCAGGCGCCCTATCCCTTTGGAAAGATTTAGGCACAGAGAAATTAAAAGTGTATGAAGATACGTATCCTGACGGTGGGGAGGCTGAAGATCATCTTATTTGGGCTAATTGTAGTAGAAAACTCTCTGTAGGAAGGCACTTAAAAAAAGGAAGCAAAAGGAGGGGCTGTGCGCCTTCCCCAGCGGTGGTGAGGTGAGGTGGCCAGTGTGTGTCCAAATCCCCCGGAAGGAGGAACTGTGTTTGTACAGCCAGAGTTTTTTGTTTTGCAACAGAGGGTGCGTTTCCTCCATGGGAACCATGTCTGTGGAACGAGAGATGTTGAGATTTGAAAGATTTTATAGGAAACAGGAACTTAGATTCCAACTCAGGGGAGAACACATGAGTAGATTGTCTTTGGGAAGAAGACTTTTCCCTGTGCTGGTTGCCGGGGCTCTCCCGTGACCCTGCAGCGGGGGATTGCTTGGGGAGGGAAGGTGGCGGGCAGAGGGGATAGGGGATTTCCAGGGGAACACTGGGAGCCCACACGAGAGGTGTTCTGACGTCTGGTCTCTCCATAGCCCGGGGTTTACAATAGCAGTAAAGGCGAGTTGAGGGTCTGCAGTGGGCTGGAACCTCGTTAAGCCTTGCGACGTGCAAAGACGAGTGAGATGTGGTCTGGGTTCTCGAGGGGTTAGAAGGGGTGGGGGGGCAGACCTGTGCACAGAGAAACACCATCACCCCGTGGTGCATGCAGCATGGCACCTGTGCGTGTGGCCCCTGGGGGCAGGGGTGGGAGGCTGGCCGGAGAGGGTCCCCTGCTCAGGGCTTCCTGTGCACAGCATGCGGGAGCAGGTAGCCCAGACGGTAGGCTAGTGCAGTTGGAGCTGGAAGTGGTGCAGCTTCTCTCCCTTGTTTCTGGGGCTGCCAGGTTTAGTGCGGTCACTCCAACAACAGAGGGGAGTGTAGGAAGAGGCGTGCTGTGCGTGGTCAGCCCGCCAAGGGGAACCAGGAACTGGAACTGCGCTTGGAAACCGCATAGGAAGTCTTAGGGGACACTTGACAGTTTGTCTTTAAAAAAACGTGGCTCAATTTTAGCTATCTCCTGGAGCGTAAAACCTGGAGAAGATGAATGACTATCTTTAAGGTGAATCAGTGTTTTAAAGAAAGAGTCTTTATTAGAAACGAGGTGTTATTTGCCCACAATTTTTGGTAAAGTTCAAAATTCTGCTATCAGTTTGTTTACAGTGGTTTGCATTTCTCATTCACGTCGTCCTCCCCTCTGCCTTCTCCCTCTCCCTTCCCCCCTTCCTGGATACCCTTACAGACACCTTGTGTGCCGGCCCATGTGTGCCAAAGCCGTTACCTTGGCCGGCTCTCGCCTCTGCTTCCTTACCTGTGAACGGAGAGCTTGGGTTCGCAGACCCTAGTCATCTCCCAGATTGCGCGACACCCGAAAGAGTGGCTCATGAGCCCCACGTCGCCTGGTGTTTATCATCTGTTGATAGAAAAGAATTTTATGTCAGTGCCTCTTCTCCTGTCCTGCTGAGCTGTGTGTCCAGACCACGCTGTAGAAACAGCAGTGGTTGGTGCATTCTTCACTGGTGATGGTGCCCCTCCCGGCAGGCTGTCTCTGTTAAAGGTACAAAAGGTGGAATGTTGGGTCGTTTAGAAGTCCCATCAGGTGCACTGTGTGAATCCATGACCAGCCTCAGATGGTGCGTGCGGTGGGGACTCCCCTGCCAGGCTGGGTGGATGGACGATGCTCATGCAGGGAATGGGGCTCCCCGGAGTCACAGGGTCAGCGAAGGTTCGGAATAGAGCAGAAGCGTCCTGGGACCAGGGTGGAGAACAGAGTTCCACAGAGCTGCCCCCTAAGGAGGTGGGGAGCGCTGGCTGAGGGGTCCCCTGTCCCAATAGTGAGGGGCAGCCGCAGAGGCCAGAGAAATGGCAAAGGGGTGGCTCCACTGAGAGCTTTTCACCCTGGTGACAATCGCAGGCTGACCGCTGGGGGGCCGTCTGCCTGGGATGGGGTGTGCATGGGGCGTGAGGAGAAGCGGACTTGGCTCCTCCTGAGGTGTGCAGGCGGGTGGAGGAGGAGGGAGGTGCTGACGGACTCCGTGTGCCGCAGAAGCAGCTCTGGGCTCGCTGGGGCGCGGAGCCCGGATTCTGAAAGCGTTTGGGGAGCGCCAGGCAGGGCAGCGGAGCCGGGTTCTAGGCCTCCCTGGGCACCGGCTCTGTTGCGTGAGAGGGAAATCGTGGCCCTTCCGTCGCGGGCTGGTCAGGTGCGCGCCCCCGGCCCGTCCTGTCGGCTTCCCTTCCTGCTCCCCGGGTGGCAGGGGGGTGCCCTTCACTCGACTACGTGCAGGGCCCAAGTGTTCTGAGGTTTGACCATGTGGACTGTTGTCCTTTTGCTTGTGTGTCTCCCAGATCTTGTCCCGGAGCCTGTCCTTGTCCCTGCTGGTTGTGAGTTCAGTTTCCTTACCCTAAGATCCCAGGTGCCCAGAACGGCCTGTGTTTGTCATCGTCTTTATGGAAATCCTCACGGGCGGCCTCAGTCTCTGGCCGAAGCCTTCAGGATCATTGACGGCAGCTTGACGTGGACGATGAGGCTCAGGACAGGCGTGAACACAGCAGAGGCTCGCCCGCACGGAGCTTTGCAGGGCGTGGGTCTCACACAGTCAGCACGTTGGCAACCGTGGGGCGCGCCTGGTGCTCGGAGACAGAGCCTCGGCCGTGCCTCCTCTCAGTGCCGCTGCCCATTCACAGGCTGGTGACTCGACATTTGTTTTATGGCCGCTGTCTGTGCAGGGACACCTGAGTTCTGAGAGGGCCTACAGAGTTACCAGCCGGTGCACTGGGCCACGGTCCAAGTTTCCACAGGGCCCTGCACGTGGCCTGCTTTCCCCTCCTCTGATTTTAGAGACCGAGGCAGGGTGGTGGGAGCTGACGGAGGCTTCTCAAGCCCCCTTAGGCCGTCTGCGTGAAGACCCCGGCAGTGGACCCGGGTCCCCCCCCCCCCCCCGCACTGGGGTCCGTGTGCAGGTTCACGGAGCTGCTGAAATCACACTTACCATTTGGGGTGTGGCACGTTTTTCTGGGGAGGCTGTCTAAAGCTTTCGTGAAATTCACCAGGAGGACCACTGAAAGGTCCCTTTTTAAAACTGTATGATTGAGGGTCTTTATTGCCGCCTGTCCCCTTGTTAGAGGGGCTGATGAGAAGGGTCCGCCGAAGGGAGGAGGCGGACGCACGCCAGGAGCCTCTTGTGGGTACAGGGGACTTGACGTTTCTGTGTCTTGGGGTGGGACAGGGTCAGTTCTTCCTCGAAGGACATAGAAGCAAAGGGACAGAGCTGGCCTCGTGGAGGGAGAAGGGGCGTGGTGCGTGTGCTGCTGCCTTGTGGCTCGTTGTCCACGGAGCCAGACGAGAAGGTGAGCCACGGAAGGTGGGCAGGAGGGTCTGGAACAGGTCCTGCCTCTCCCATTCCTGCACCTGACGGAAAATGGGTCTGGAGAGGACATGTAGGACTTCAGCCGTTGATGTCAGAGGCGCCTGGTTTAGGAGATTCCCCTGCTTGAGAAGTTCCTGGTAGTTTACCTAAATGATGAAGTTCATGCCAATTGTCCTTTGAGATCAGGGTGTGGAGGGTCGCTTTGAAGAGGGGCTGGCATGGATACTTACATACTGTCCAGGAGTTTATTTTAAGAAATAATCAAGCCTGTTGTTCATCCCAGAGCTGTCTTCTAGAAAAGTTGGAAACCAAACATCGAATACTAGGGCACTGGCTAAACAGATTACATAGACCCACACAATGGAATACTAGACAACCCTTGAAAACATTATCTAGAAGAATAATCCTATAGAAAGATGTCCTATAAACATTGTCGTGTGCAAGAAGGTCTGTGGTGCTTTTGCAGAAAATACACTCTTCCAAAAGTCCTGGTTGGTGGCTGCCGTGGGCCAGGTGCCCCGCTGGGTACGGGCGACACGGAGGTGAGCGCAGGTCAGGTCCCTGCCTCAGCAAGCCTGTGGTCTCCTGGGGAAGAAGTGAAGCCTTGCTGACTTTCCCATAAAAAAGTGTTTAAATACTGTGCAAAGAATGACTCTTAATAAGGAATTTTTAAAACCCTTTAAAGTCCGAACTACTGTCTTGTCTGCTTGTTACCAGCCGTATCCCTGACCCGAAACCACCGATTTTCCAGAAAGTCGGAAGCTGGTCATCGAGGTGTCCTCCTGCTCATGCCCACTGTTCAGCCGTCTTCTTGCAGAATCCTCTTCCCCCCACATAGTGCAAGGCTCTGCGGGTGGAAAAGGATGGTGGCACATGGTCCTGGAGGGGGGTGCCCCTGCTCTACTTCCTGGCTTCTGTCCTCTGTGCTGGTCCCCAGCTCGCCTTTGGTCCTCACTTGCCACCTCTCTTGGCCCCATGTCGCTCTGAGTCTTTGCCCCTGACGTCCGATTGTCTGTGGTGTTGGCAGCCATGTGGACTAGAGCTCCGTTCTTAGAAATCACCTGGTTTAAATCTTTCCTCGGAGCCTGGTGGGGTCTGGATCGGAGTGTCTGGGTGTCCTGACTCCCCGTGACCCCCTTTTCAAGAGCCTACAGCCCCAGCCCCTCCAGTCACCACGCAGATCTGCGGTAAAAACCAGTATGCATTTCCCATTGCTGGCCGTACAAAGCTGCAGGGAAGGTTGGGGAGGCCTAGGGCTCTGTTCTCAAGGGCGGCCCTCCAGAGAGGGAAGCCGGCGATGGACCTCCCAATGAGGCCTTGTGATGGAATGCCGAGTGCCCTGCAAGACTGGGCTAACATGTTCAGGAAGGCGGTCTGTGGGAGGGCAGGTGTGTGCTGGGGGTAGATGAGGGCTGGGCTGGGTCGCCTGGGGCCCCTCTGAATGGTCCCCTGGGGTCTGGCTGTTGAAGGCTGCTTTGCATTTGCCTTTTAGCCTAGGTTTGGTTTTCCTTTAGAAAACCTTTCTCCTGCCTTCTCCTCCTCACCCCCTCTCCCCCACTCTCCTCCCTTTCTCCCCTACTTTTCGTCTTTCTCCTCCGCTTAGAAAATACAGAAGCAAAAAGAACATCATCCAGAATCCTATCACCTGTCCATAACCATTGCTAGCATTTTGGTATGTGTCCCTCCCATCAGTTTTACGTAAACATTGGATGTACGTGCAATGAACATTTGGCCAAATGCCAAAAGATGGAATGTTAACAGGACCTGTATTGCCAAAAGGAAGTCTCAACGCTCTAGAAGGGACTTCTGGGATGCAGCAGAAGTCTGAAACTTTATGAAAATGATTACGATGTTATTAAGATGATAACAGCACTGTGGCACAGGAAACTTAATTTCTTAGTGTGTGGTCTGCATAGTGAATGTCTGTGGTCCAGGGTAGGTGATGGCCCAGCCGGGGAGGAGGGGGCAGCAAGGGTTTATTTGTGTTTTTTGTTTTTGAATAATGATTATTGTTTTGGCCAGCTGTCAGGGTAACGCACCATGAGGGGAAGTTTGTCTCCGACTTATTAAACTTTTGTCCAATCACTGACATCTCTCTAACTCCTGGACCCGCCACTTTCCTTGGCGATGAGGGTGCAGTTGTGGAAAGCGGCCGCTCACCCCAGCCTGTGCCGTGCCTGAAAAAGAGACTATGTGGATAATCTCAGGAGCAGAAGTGAGATTGTTGCCTTCAGACAGATTTTTTCCCTGGTATTTTGGCATGCGACTCCTGCCTCACACAGCCAGTTGAGAGGAAAATGGTCCTGAAGCCTTGACTTGAGAAGCGTGGCGTGGAGCGGTGTCACTGGCTTTCAGGATAACAAAGCTGTTTTCCAAATGTCCATCTGCATCTCGACTTTCACTGCCTGCACACCAATTTCAGCATCTTCCCTGGAGAAGAATGACAGAGGAGTCTGTGGACAGGTAGCAGGTGAGAAATACTTGTTCTCTCAGGCACCCCAGGTTCTAACAGCGAATGTTGTTAAGTCCGTCGGCATGCTCTGTGGACTCTGCTCTCTGCAATAGACAGTGTTTGAATTTCATTCAGGCAGCCTTTTAAAATAGGCAGTAACCAGCCATTCCATCCTGTCTTTGAACGTCTCAGTACATCTTTGTCGTGGCGTAAGTACGTAGGTACTCCTGTAAGTCGTAAGTGCAGGACAAAATCCCTTGGGTGTCATGTCGTTTGTGTTTGGGTGGAAGAGGTTTTTATTCTAAGATTCATCCGGAATGCTCACCAACATTTGGAAATCAGTCTTCCGATACTAACAGTAAATATTTGAACGATGTGCCTGGTTTGCGTTACCGATGCTGCCGTGCTGGGGGGCGCGATGCACTGATCACACATCGGTTCAAGGATGCCAGAAACAGCTGAAGAAGCATTCTGCTCTTCGGCCTTCCAGATCGAAACCCAGGATTTTGACCGAGTATGGAAATTGAAGACAGCTCTGGTGTATCTTTCGATGTACATAGTAATGTATATTTTATTCGTATAGGCTTAAAGGCTACTATTTCTAAGATATGACTAAGAATGTTCCAAATCTATAATTTGCTTTGAAAGAGTACAAACATCTTTTGTTTTGTTTTAATTATAGTAAAATATACGTAACAGAAAATGGACCATTCATGGCGTTAAGTGGACTCACCGCCGTCTGTCCAGGACCCCCTCATCCTCGTGAGCTGAGATTCTGTCCACATTAAACACTAGCTCTCCATTCCCCCTGCCCTGCAGCCCCGCCGGCACCCACTCTTAACTTTCTCTGTCTATGATTTTATCTACTCTAGGGACCTCATGTAAGTGGAACTGTACAGTACTTGTCCTTTTGTTTGTGGCTTATTTCTATCTTTAAATAGGTTTTTTTTTTCTTTTTAAGATTTTATTTATTTGTCAGAGAGAGAGAGAGAGAGAGCACGAGCAGGGGGGGTGGCAGAGGGAGAAGCAGGCTCCCCACTGAGCAATGAGTCTGATTCGGGACTCTATCCCAGGACCCTGAGATCATGGCCTGAGCTGAAGGCAGACGCTTAACTGACTGAGCCACCCAGGCGCTCCCCCCCTTTTTTTTTAAATAAGGAAAAATGTGTGCCTTCTTGTGATCAGTTTTGCTGTTGGGCCACGACGCTCAAGTTTGGTCAATGAGCTGCTTCCCTCGTGGACCTAAAAACACCCAAGTACTTTGAGCAGTGTTCGGCTGAAGCGGTGTAGTATTTGCCTGAGGTCAGGAGAGCAGTTTCACGGAACAGAGGGTCCCCGACTCACCATGTTTTAAGTTTATGATGATGTGAAAGTGATGTAGAAACCGCACTTGGAATTTCAAGGTTGGACGTTTTCCCCGGGCCGGCGAGATGCAGTACAATCCTCTCCCGGGATGGGGGACGGCAGCCTCCAGGTGGCCCCCCCATCATGAGGGTCAGCAGCCTGCACACTTCCCACCACTCTGCCCCCACACAGCCGTCCTGTTTGTCACCTCGGCACAGTGCTCAGTAGATTACCTGGGAGAGTCAGCCCTGTGCTATTCGATAGACTGTACTAGATGCCCTAGCCCACCTGCAGGCTCCCGCGCGTGTTCTGAGCACAGTGAAGGTTGACTTAGCTGAGCTGGGAGGTTCAGTGCTGGGTGTGTTAAATGCACGTTCACCTGATGGTATTTTCAACTTAGGTTTGTTTGTTTGTTTATTTTTAAAAAGATTTATTTGACAGAGAGAGAGAGAGAGGGAACACAAGCAGGGGGAGTGGCAGAGGGAGAAGCAGACTCCCCGCTGAGCAGGGAGCCTGATGTGGGGGCTCGATCCCAGGACTCTTGGATCATGACCTGAGCCAAGGGCAGACGCCCAACCTACAGAACCACCCAGGTGCCCCTTACGTTAGGTTTATTGGGATGTAACCCCCCCCCCCCCCCCGATCAGTCGAGGAAGAGACTACATGAGAGCGGCCTTGCCCGTGAACTTGGCAGCAACCTTTCCTGAGGCCTGTCAGCGTTCTTGGAAAAGCGCCTGGTGTTTTCACGTCTTTTGCTCCAATCGGTCTTGCGTGGCAGGAGGGAGAGCTGATGGGGGGCTGGCCCCTCCACTCAGCCTCTCAGCCTCGGCCGGTAGAGTCCTCAGCAGAAGCCTTTCTGGGTGCGCAGATAACGATTTGTTTCAGCACTTTGCTGGTCAGTTGGCTGGCCCCTGGCAGCGCAGGCATGTCCGTGCAGGGACCGCCGTGTGTTTGGGAGGGGAGCTGAGGTTCCGGGCCGTAGGTGTGTGCTCTCACAGTGTGTCAGCTCTTGGTGTACGCGTGTACATGGCAGGGGGGGGGGGGGGGGTGCGTGGCCTGGGGGGGCGCAGGCCTCCTGCAGCCACAGGCCGGGGCACTGTGTTTGTGGACATGTGGGAGATTGAGGTTAGCTTCCTGTCTGTGGTAAGAGAAGTGAAACGTGTTGTACCTGATAAGAATCAAATGGGATGTAGGCCTGATAAGAATCAAATGGGATGAACCGTGGTCTCAGCAGCTTCCGACGAGTCTCTTTATGCCCCCTGTGTTTTCTGAGGCCATTGCCGGGTCTGAGGAGGGCGGCCCATCCTCTGGGTCACTGACCGCACTGTGGACACGTGGTTAGAGGGAAAGTCTGTGTTTGGCCCTAGGATCTCTCTTTCTGTTTCATCCTGTCCTGGCATCTGTCTTGGTCTTTTTACTGATGGGTGTGTGTGTGGATTGCAGAGTTGTAGAGTGGGTTTAAATAACAAGGCCATGATTTAAACTTTATTTCTTTTTTAAAGATTTTATTTATTTATTTTGGGGGGGGGTAGAGGGAGAAGTCCCAACGCGGGGCTCGATCCCAGGACCCCGGGATCATGACCTGAGCTGAAGGCAGACGCTTAACGGACAGAGCCACCCAGGCGCCCCAAGGCCTTGATTTAAGTAGGGAAGCGAGAACAAATAACATGCACATTTGATACTCAGTTGTATCACTTACGTATTTACTTAGACACTCTGGCAATTGGTCAAATATTCTACTTCAAAAATAACCACAATACCGTCTGCCTTAATGTTTTGGTTCGGCGTGCTGTATGTCATCAGGGCTAGGTGTCTGGGAAGAAAGATAATTAGGGCGCTTTTGTACTACGAACATCCTGAGTGCTGCTAACGAACGCACCGCCTCAGATCCCCGGGCAAACAGTTTACAGTTGAAGTCCGCCTTCCGTTATGCACCTGACGGCTGAATGCAGCGTGGCACGTGCTGTGTTGAAGCCCGCCTCCTCCCTCCCCCCATAAGTTGTCATTGTGGTTCCTTTTGGGTGGTGAGAGCGTGGGAGAGATGCGGGGCTCCTGCCCACGTGTCCCCTGATGGAACGGGGACACCAGTGATCGCTGTCTTCACCCCTGATGGGGAAAGTGGGCCCCCCACTCTTGAGGAGTTTAAGATCAAAAGAGGAGTATGGCAAATGGCCCCAGACTATTTATGCCTCCAGTGTCTGCGGCTTCCATCGTGTGCTGAGCTAATCCGAGTCTTCCCAGACCACTCCACTGGGATTGCTGATCCTACGTCCTCCGTCCTCGTCCCCTCTCCTGGACCATCCTGCTTTCATTTCTTTTTTCCTCTTTGGGTCTTCGAGCTCCTCTTGTCTTCCCAAGGACTCCTTCCCTGGCACCTCTGCCCGACTGGTACATGAGGTTCACCCCTCACCCCTGCGGTGTGCAGGCAAGGGGAGCAGTCCCCTCTCTTCCAGCTGGGGTCCAGCCGGGAGAGGGCCCCGATTATTGGGTTTCTGGCTCAAAAAGTTCCTTACTGTCTGGGAGGCATGGTCAGAGCAGTTTAGTGCCTAAAACTTAGACCATGTAGGGGGAGTGATGGAGGAAGTGCAGAGCAATTTCCGCACCAGGCTTCTACTGGAGGAATAAAAGTCTAGGGGTCAGAAGTATTGATGTAGATTAAACCTGACCTTTCCCATCTGATCTGTACTTTGTTTCCAGAATGGCTAAGCGCCCCCCCCCCCCCCCCCCCACCCCCGGAATAAACAGTGGCATGTTTTTCAAGTTTTATGCTCTTCTTCATTTTTGAAAATTCAGTAAATAATAAAATCTCAACCTGCTCACACGCACTCTGGCCTGTCCCGTTCCTCTGTCTCGGCGTAGAACACAAATTTGCACGCTCTTCACAGTAACACATGTTTGAAGATAAAAAGTATTAGAAATTGACTTCAAGAACTCATTTTTTTTGGGCTCGCAGGTTTGTTGCCAGTTGCATCTTTAAGGCCCCTTCAAATTATATGGCTGTTTGATTTAAAATATTTATGTAGTATTTATTTTGTGACTAGAGGATTGCACAGTTGATTTTCTTTACTGCTCAATTTTCTTTATTGCCTTAACATTTGGAGGTACTGTTCCTGAGATTGTATATCTTAAGACTGTGATTTCTTGGATTTTTTCTTTTTTTTTTAAGTTTACTGAACTGCCTGGTGGAGATTTTGTCAGATTCGCTCATTTGTGTGGTGCAGAAGTTTATGGGAAATGAATGAGAGAACACGGGATATTGGGCAGCATACATCATGGTGTATTGATTATTGCCAGAGGCGGGTTTGGGTGCCTGCAGGGGCCAGTCACCAGCGATGGGGTGGGGACAGTAATGCCATCGTGCAGGTTTGTTATGGGATTGGGTCTGTCGGTGCCCAGCACGCTGCGGGTGTAGAGGGTACATGGTAGTGGCTATTACTAGGGCTTCTTTTTGAGGCCAGAAAGTAGTAGAAAGTGGTTATGGGGGCACCCGGCTGGCTCAGTCAGTGGAGCACTTGATTCTTGATCTTGGGCTTGTGAGATCGAGCCCCATGTTGGGGGTAGTTTACTTGAAAAAAATAAAATGTCTTTATAAAAAAAAAAGCGGTTATGTCTTCCTGTCTTATTTATTTATTTATTTACCATAACAGAGGATTTTGTGGTAGCACGAGGGAGGTCTCGGCTGACTGAAAACCTCATTCCGTTTTTCGATTGCATTCATATCGTCTAAATTTATGCATTTCCATCTTTTGTTCCGGTTGCTTTTACAGCTGTGGCTCATGATGCGAAAAACACCAGATCACAGTAAGTTTTTCTCTGTCTAGAACCTTTGCAGATCAGTCAGTCTGACCAGCCGGTTCTTCGTGCAGAGTAGTGGCTTTACATTGATCTTTTTCGCAGTTTTAGATGTTTTTATCATGAAATATTTTAAACATTTAGAAAATATAGAGAATAATATGATGAACATATATATACCCAAGCCCTCACTTTTATCAAATATTTTGTATATTTGACGTGTTTTGGGGAGTGTGTGTGTGTATAAATTTTTTTTTTAAACAAACCCCCCATTTCCACGGGACTGTGGGGTCTGGTTCTCTGCTCTCTGGTGCGGGGGTAGTGCCTGGGGAGTGGGGGCTCCACATAAACACTGTATCCTTCTCCAGGGGCCTTCCCACCCTTCTTCCCAGAGGTAACATGGTTACAGTAGCCTTACAGGAGGGGAAGTGTCCTGCTGGGCTCAGCCAGTGATACAATTGTGAGTTAAATGAGGACTGCCCTCAGGGAACTTTGAGCGTTGAGATACAAGGTAGGGCAGAGGAATTCGGAAACAGCTCCTACGGAAACCAGAACAGTCTCCCTGCAGGTGCGGAGGTACAGTAGCCTTGGGATGAACTTGAACTTGGATGAACTTGAACTTGAAGACGTTGGGATGAACTTGGGGACGCGGAGATGGGGCAGGCCTTTCCAGGTGAGCCAGAGCTCCGCGGTGGGAACAGTGTTCCTGGGGATTAAGAGTAGGTAGTTCAGGGTTGCCTGGACTCTGTTATCACCAGTAGCAAGAGAAGTGGCCAGAGAGCAAGACCCCTGAGCCCTAACCTCACAGAACCGGCAGCGCTAGGCCCTTAATGGAGCAGGACCGCAGATGAGAAGAGACGCGGACATTCCAGAAGCAGGCCGTCCTGGATGAAACTTCAGTTGCTCCCCTTCTGGCTGTGTAGCCTGGACTAAGCCACTTGCCCTCTCCCATGTGAGGTCCATTCTGACTTCGGCTGCCGAGAAGTTAAGAGCATGGAATTGAGTTTTTGGGAGATACTGCACTGTTTTGAGGTTCTGTTGCCTGTGGGGATTTGAAAGAAGCAGCTCCGTGAGGAGAAGCCTAAGACTTACCGGTCGGTCACAGATGTACGGAGTGACCTCCGCACGTGCCGTCCTGCACACGGTGAACCCACCAGTGCTGTCCTTCCTCCAGTGGAAAAGACCATCCTCTTCTCGGTCGTCTGGGCAGAACCAGGGACCATCCACAGTTGCTTTTCCGTGACCACCGTCCCCTTCCAGTCCCCAGAGAAAGGTCGTTTGGTCTCTGCATTATCTCTTGCATTCATCCAGACTTGAACCCGCATCCCTTCCTGCCTGGATTCCACCTAGCCGTCTGCTCTCTGCCCTGACCTCCTTCCCCTCACCCAACTGCTGGCAGTCCTTTTCCCAAGCTGACCTGACTGCTGGCAGTCCTCTTCCCAAGCTGGAGAGGGGTTCATGGTACCATCCTGCCCACATGTGCCCCTGGATCCCCGTGCCCCGAGGAGAAAGCCTGAGCCCCTCAGTCGAACGTGTCTGTGGTCTGTCCCTTGCTGTCCCTCTCATCCCCCCGTCCCCTCCCTGGTCGTGGTTCCTTACTCCCGAGCTTTGTGCCCCCTCAAATGCCTTCTGCTGCACTGGTCTGCCTTAGTTTCCTCTTTCAGGGTCTCCGGGATGAGCCGTGCCACTCTCCCCCCTCCAGCAGCCTGGGCTGGGTGTTGCCCTGCACCTGCCACGGTCGTGCTTCCACCCAGCACACCGGCTACTGGGGGGGGGGGGGCAGTGGGGATGTGAGTGTGCATGCAGGACGTGTGGTCACAGCCCAGCCCTGGAGAATAGTGGCAGTCACACCTCATGTGTGTGTCCCCTCAGGTGCCTCCGTGGACATGCGATCGCCCAGCAGGTGCGAGGGAGGCCCCCGGGGCCGTCCCCCCCTGTGGGGGCAGAAAGGGAAGTGAGCAGCGAAGCGGGGCAGTGAAGCAGGGCTCCTAAAGTTGGGGGCCCGTCGGTGGTGGAAGAGACCAGACTTGGAGCCAAAGGCCCTTCCTCTCCCAGAACTGGCCGAGCCAGGGCGTGTCAGAGCGATGTTTTTGCAGTCATCATCAAAAAGAATTGGCAGAGGGAGTGATGTTGGAAAAGTGTTCTGCGTGTGAACTTTGCTTGAATACTCTCCATTTCCCTGCTCGCTCTTCAGCGCTGGTGAAGCGCTCAGGCTCAGAGGCTGTGCCTCCCCGGGTTCCCTCGGCCACAGGGGCCGGGCCCAGGAGTGGCCTTCTGGGTTCTGCTCTGTGCGGGGCCCAAGGATTCGCTACATTTCAGACGGTCACTTGGGGAATCTTACTGACGTCAAGCGCTTTCCCTGCTTCGCAAACTAATACGGTGACAACAGTAAATTCTTAGTCCGTTAATAAGTTGTATTCTTTACATTCTGTTAAATCCTTTTTTTAAAAAAGACTCTACTTATTTATTTGAGAGAGAGAGAGCGAGCGCATGAGCAAGGGGAGTGGCAGAAGGACAGGGAGAAGCAGGGAGCCCAACACGGGACTCAGTCCCAGGACCCTAGAATCATGACCTGAGCCGAAGGCAGATGCATAACCGACAGCCACCCAGGTGCCCCTCTGTTAAATCCTTTGAAAAATGAATTGGTTTCTTCCATTCTAGAATTCTGGAGTCTCTGCATACACTTGCTCAGGACAAGAAGATGGCTCAGCTGCATTCAACAATCATGTTCTTAATTTCCAAGAATTTCTTTTTTTTAAAGATTTTATTTATTTATTTGACAGAGAGAGACACAGCGAGAAAGGGAACACAAGCAGGGGGAGTGGGAGAGAGAGAAGCAGGCTTCCCGCTGAGCAGGGAGCCCGATGTGGGGCTCGATCCCAGGACCCTGGGATCATGACCTGAGCCGAAGGCAGACGCTTAACGACTGAGCCACCCAGGTGTCCCAATTTCCAAGAATTTCTAAAAAATTTTGGAAATTGCTGCCTCTGCAGGGGGCTGTTACAGGGAAACTACCCTGACTGTTTCATCTGTCCTCATCTCGACCCCTCCAGCGTTTGGTGCTCGAGGTGTAGCAGCCTCTCTGGCCCGAGGAAACCTGTCTTCTCTCGGATTCTGTCGTGTGAGAGGGCGCTAGTCTGCATCTTCTCCTGTCTGTCCCCTTCCTTGATGATTTCCCCACCGTCCACTCTGCCGTCCACACACATCAGTGGTTTTCACCATATTTTGTTCCCTGCTGCAGTTTGTGCGGATGCCTGGCCATTTTTCTGTGTGTGGGTATTTCTGCTACTGGTCCTGCTGTCCTCCCAGACTCAGTGACTTGAAGACAAATTGACCTGAGAATGTCTGCAGCGGGAAGGGATCAAGAAACCATTTGCTTCATTGTCTCATTTTAGGAGTAGGTAAACTGAGGCTCAGGGGGGTGATGCGGCTTATGTAATTTGACACAGTCCTTCTTCGATGAAGTCAAACCAGAAACCAAGGTTCCTGACCCCTCTGTACCGCGTAGAGGTCCTCACACGGACTCTTCACGGTCTCCTGTTCCATTATTGTTAGCTGGGCAAGGAGCCTCAGAGCTGTTCGACCCTCACATGTCCCTCTTTCCTCTCGAAGTAGATGTCGAATAGTCATTCACCAAGACCTAACAATTTTTTCTGTGATTTAAAAATTTTATTCAGTTATTTAATTACCAGCAGTAAAATTCACTCTTTTGGAGCATTTAGTTCTCTGAGTTTTAACACATGCACTGATCCACGTATCCTGTTCTGCAAACGGCCCGTGGCATCCGCTTCTCAGATTCCCTGGTGCTACCTCTCTGTAGTCAGTCCCCCCATCCCTAACTCCTGACAGCACGGATCTGTTCTCTGTTGCTGTAGTTTTGCCTTTTCCAGAATATCATGTAAGTGGGATTGTACAGATTATCCCCTTCTGAGACTCACTTCTTTCCCTTAGCAGAGTGCATTTGAGATTCATCCATGTTGTTGTGTGTATTAGTAGTTTGTCCCTTTTTATTACTAAGTAGTAGTTCAGGGTATGGGCGTACCACAGGTTTTTGTTTTGTTTTTTTGTTTGGTTTTTTTTTTACCCTTCACCCACTGCATTCCCACTAGAAATATGTGAGAGTCCTGACTGATGTGCATCTTTGTTGGCATTTGATGTTGCCAGTTTCGAAAATTTAGCCATTCTGGTAGGTGTGCAGGGGTATCTCAGTGCGATCTTAAGTTGCATTTCCCTGATGATCAGTGATGTTGAGTATCTTTTCATGGCTTATTTGCCTTTCTTCTGCCTGTTACGTATATCCGTGTGTCTTCTATTGTACTGTTTGTTTTACTCATTGTCATTACCATAATTGTATTCCAGGTTGGTATTGTGCTGGTTTTTTATATCAACATTTTGTCTGTATACTACAGTAGATTCTAGCAGTCAAGGCACTGAGCGAGGAACTTTATATACATAATCTCAGTTTATCCTCACAAAACCCTGTGACAGAAGTAGTGTTTTATCTTATTGTGGTGGAGATATATAGACCCCATGTTCAACGGATATTTGTTGCATGCCTGCCATATGCTTTAGCCAGGCATTAGACCTATGTACTCGTTCTGTGACTTTGGGCAAGTCATTTAATTTCTGAGTCCGTGTTCATATCTGCTAAATAGGGATCTGTCTCACGATATTTTCTCTCAAGGTTATTGAGTGAGGGTTTGAAGGAGAGTGTAGGAAGCATGCTCAGCAGAAGGTCTGGCCCATGGCATTTACTGAGAAAGCATTAGCATTAGCTTCTGGTCTAACACCTCCTACCGAATGACGCTGTTCCTGGCCTGTCCTGGCCATCTCCCTCTGGAAAACTGCCCCTGGGTCAGTCCCCTGCTCCACTCTGGATCAAATACTAGAGTCGACACAAGATTCAGCCTTTTCCTTTTATGAAATGTGTTTCTCTGTTTCCTCTGTGTGGCTTACTAATAGACTGCCTCATTTGGCCAAGACAGATGGGATTGGACCAGTTTTGCACGACAGACCTGTGGTGCTGCAGTTGCCCCTGCTCAACCCCCCCCCCCCCAATAGATGCAGAAGGGACCAGTGGCCCTGGAGCTTGCTGGTGGCTAACCTGGATGCTCTGTTCCAAAATTCACATTTCATACTTTTTGTTTCCATTTTGCAATCTTTATATTTATCCAATAGCATAATTAATCAACCAATTAATTTTTTAACTTCTTTTTTTTTAAGACTTTATTTATTCTAGAGAGTGCGAGTAAGCACAGGCGGCGGGGGAGGGGCAGAGGGAGAGGGAGAAGCAGACTCCCCACTGAGCAGGGAGCCTGACCTGCGGTGTGGGGCTCCATCCCAGGACTTCCCAGGACCTTGAGAACATGACCTGAGCCAAAGGCAGGTGCTTAACCCACTGAGCCACCCAGGCACCCCCTAATTTTTTAACTTCTTAATGTAGTTACAAACATACAGATTTAGTTGACACCACTTTATACTTTAAATACCTAACCTTAGGTATGGCAAAGGGGTGCTGTGAGCAATGGTATATGTTGTGTTGCTGGAATTTTTTTAATTTGTCATTTGCTAGTCATTTAATCAGGTTTTCTCTTTCTTTTTTTTTTTTTAAGATTTTATTTATATATTTGACAGAGAGAGACACAGCGAGAGAGGGAACACAAGCAGGGGGAGAGGGAGAGGGAGAAGCAGGCTCCCCGTGGAGCAGGGAGCCCGATGCGGGGCTCGATCCCAGGACTCTGGGATCATGACCTGAGCCGAAGGCAGATGCTTACCGACTGAGCCACCCAGGCGCCCCTAGTCAGGTTTTTTTCTTTATTGGCCAGATCATTTGGGATGATTTCCAGGAAACTGGAAATACTTTGAAGAGATGTTGCTATTTGTAATGAGTGCCTAAGGTTTTCTAACATCAGTAATAGAAAAGCTGAATGAGGGGCACCTGGGTGGCTCAGTCGTTAAGCGTCTGTCTTCGGCTCAGGTCATGGTCCCAGGATCCTGGGATCGAGCCCCGCATCGGGCTCCCTGCTCCTCGGGAAGCCTGCTTCTCTCTCTCCCACTCCCCCTGCTGTGTTCCCTCTCTCGCTGTGTCTCTCTCTGTCAAATAAATAAAATCTTTAAAAACAAAAACAAAAACAAAAGATAAGCTGAATGAGCCAAGTGTTTACTTAGAGTCCATTTCAGCTCCGGTGTAAGAATGTCTTACCTTTACGAATATCATCAAGGGTGATCTGGTTGGCAAGGTTATTCTGTTTAGGGTAGGACAGGAAGAGGAAACTGTAATATTAGCAAAAACAAAAGGGTATAGCAATGACCTTGTACAAATTGTCAGGTCATTCGTTGTGGGGTGTGTGAGGCTTTGTCTGTGGGAGCAAGGGTTGGGCTGCAGTGGGCTCCCCGCGTTCTCTTGTCCCCTTGCTGGAGCGCTTGGTGTGTCGTCCTCTCCTGGGCAGGCGTGGATGTGATGCTCACCCTCTGTGGGGTGCATCCCCCTTTTGGCTTCTGTGATCCCCTCAGCAGCACAGCAGGCCTTTGAAGTGCAGGAGCCCAGAGGAGCATCCAAGACTCTGGATTCTGGAGTAGACGGCCTGGGGCCAGGTCCTCGGTCTACCGCTCGCCAGCTTCACGACTGTGCACAACTTAATTGCTTTCTGCACCTTGCGCTTCCTTCATCTGTATAATGGGTGTAATAATAGTGCCTACCTCACAGGGGTAAATGATTGTAAAGAAAGAAGAACCGTCAAGAGGTGGAGTTGAAATGACCTGATTCTGATCATCTGGTGCCATTGTTTTCAGTACGGGAGGCGAGCCTCCGGGAGACCCACAGTAACGTTTCTCCTCTCCTTCCTGCCCACATGGGAAGAATTTCTCATTTCTTGTATTGAATGCCAGGGGAAAAGTTTGATAGCATGTTTTTACTAGAAATACAAATAATTATCGTGAAAATGACTGTTGCCACCTAAGAAATGGAATTAGCTAAACTAAAAGGGACCTTTTTTTTATATAAAGCCCCCCCCCAAATAAAGCCCAAGTAGTTTTTGTAGAGTTACTGCACCTAAGATTAGTTATGGTAAGTGACAGTCTCATCCTATTTACGGGTGAAAATATTAAAAATATAATCAGCCGTCTGTTTAAAACACAGCACCGCACGATTTCGTTGAAATGATTCGGCTCTGCTGCTTTAATCTTGAATTTGGCTGGGTTGCATGTGAGTTGATTTTTTTCCCATTTGAGATGAACGCAATAAGGTGGGACCCCAGATGTGAGTCCACCAGGAGGAAAAACCGTTTGTGAATTTCATGTCGGTCTAGAAGTCCAATTTGACTTACACCCGTGGGCGATGTGTGGTGCTGGCTGGGTCTGCATCATTATTCTGAAGTCTGTGCTGATGTCCTGTGACTAATATGTTCCAGCTGTCTGGGTCACTACTTTGGAGTACTATTTATTTGCGGTAGTGATGCTGCAAATAGGAAAAGCTTTCCCTTTTGTTGGTTGAGAGCTCTGCTGGTAATTAGCAAAACAAGCATGCCTCTTGTTTGGGAGAGACTGGAAAGGCGGCTAAAGGGTACATTGTACACAACCACAGTGGAAAACAATTTGGCATTACTTAGAAGAGCTGAACACGCGCACTCCCGAGCTCAGTCCTCCTCTCTTAAGTGTATACCCTGGAGAAACGCGGTATGTGCCCCAGGGACAGGCACTGGAATGTAAATAGCGTTGTTCATAATAGCAAAAACTGACAAAACCCCAGGTGATCCTCGGTGGAATGGAGCGGTGAGCTGTGGGTCTGTTCACACAGAGGGAACTGTATAGATAGTGGTGATCATCAACCACGGCCACATGAGTCGCCAGGGGTGAGTCTCAGAATCCGCATCGGAAGAGGCAAGTCTTAATACATACACTCCGGTTTTACTTTACATTGGTTTTAAAACCTGGCAAAATGCAACCACATACTGAGAATATGTATGTGATGAAAACATACGGATGAGTGGAGGAATTAAATCAGAATTGGGGCTAGTGGTTAACTGCAGGGGAGTGGATGGAGGGAGTCAGGAAGGGGCACACACGTCTTCCATAAAACCCCACAAAACCCCCCAGACCCAGCTGCTGGGGTATCGGGTGCACGGGCTTTGTTTCCATTATTCTCTAGTCTGACATATGGTCACCGAATAACAGGGTACCCCAAATGGAGCAGCTTAAAACACTGACCAACACTGGTCATCTCACAAGGTCTGTGCGTGGGCAAGACGTCGGGACAGCTTGGCTGGGTGGTTCTGGTTCGGGGTCTCCCATCTGGTTGTGGTCCAGGTAGCCGCGGCAGCAGCCGTCCTCAGAAGGCTCGGTGGGCTCAAGGTGCAGCTCCCGGGCTCCCCAGGGCTGTTGTGCCGAGGACCCTCCCAGGACAGAGTGAGGAGGCTGCCCTGGACCCCAGCCGTTCAGATCCGACTCCCATTTCCCCCAGCTGGATGGAGAGATGTGCGCGTTCAGTGGGCAGTAGGAAGAGGGGCAGGAAGCTCCCCGTATGCTCAGTGTGGGTGGGGGGGGGGCACCAGAGCTTGAGTGTGGGACGCAGGATCATTGGCGCCTCCTCCGAGGCTGGTTCCTGTGCTTGTGCACTTTTTGATCTACTTCACGATAAAGTTTTTCTAGACAAGCCGAACTGGGAAGCTTATTTTGCATTAGTGATGGTGCGGGCACTCATCGACATGACAAGGATGTGGGTGCCACATGTGTTTGCAGTGTGGGGCTGGAGCAGAGTCCGTGGTGGGGGCTGACTACTGGGGGAGGGGGCCCTGGCTGCTGACAGCACCTGCGGGGGGGTGGGGGCGGGCAGGGCAGAGAGGGACCCGGGGAGTACGGACCCCAGGACGTGTGGTGTAGACGGGACCACATGTGCCTAGATGTCCGTCTACCTGTGTCCCTAGATCAGGTGGAAATCTGGGACTCGTGATTTTTGAGGAGAATTCTCTGGGCTAAGGGCCACTGGTAGTGTCCTGGGCTCACCGTGATGTTGAAGTCTCTACCAGCCTCAGCTGTTCTCCCGAGACCCCCTTTAATGGGAAAGGAGAGCCCACCCCTCACTCCCTTCCCCTACAAGTGAGGGTGTAGCTGGAAAGGAACTGGACAAGTAAGGATAGGAGTTTGAGCTTAATTCATGCTGTAATTACATTGTGCTCGCAATGCATGTTTGTTTTATTAGCAAGTTTTCAATTGCTGTTTCATTTGCTTATCCTCACCAAAATCTCTGAGTAAAACTGATGTTTCCAAAGGAGCGTCATGTGTTTTCCCTTGGATTTGGGTAGCTTTTGGCCTAACTTCCTGGTGAGTGTTCCTGGGGTCCAGGTGCTCCGGCGTGTGAGGCATCGAGACCCATCCTATCTCCTTGTGGGTTGCAGCATCCTTGGGAACAGGTGCTCCCCCGTCCCCAGGTGAGGAAGCAACTTGAGGCAGTTCTCTCGGTTTTTCATCGAGCTGGCGAGTGGAGGAGACGGGACTGAAAGCCAGGCACAGGGGCCCTGACTCACTTTCTTCAAGCTTTCGTATGTGGCTCCTTCACACGTTGGACGTCGATACCTGTAAACCTCTTTGTGCAGGATTGTGGTGACCAGTGCATGAAGGACCCCTTTAGGCCATCTTATGGGGACACCACGTGTTCCTCAGTGGTTCTGATGCCGCCTCCGTCCTCAGTGGTAGAGCCGTGCATGTCATTATACGGGACTTGGCTGGTTACAAAAATGAGAGGAAATATCCTCAACAGCAAGTGATAATTGCCTTTTGTTGTGGCCAAGGTAAAAGGCACCTCTGGTGATGCTTGTTTTGCTTCCCTTGGCCAACAGTGTTCTCTTTTGAGAAAAAAGGGAGGAAAAAAATACACATATAATGTCAAAATTACATTAAGGGTTATTGTGTTTAAAAGGGAAGTATAATTACTAGTAGTCGTTATAGAATTGGTAATCATAATTAGAGTATTAATGGTAGTATTAAGAATGATTATTATTATTTTTTAAAGAATTTATTTTAGGGAGAGAGAGCACAGGCAGGGGGAGCAGGGAGGGGCAGAGACAGAGGGTGAAGCAGACTCCCCGCTGAGCAGGGAGCCCGATGTGGGGCTCGATCCCAGGACCCTGAGATCATGACCTGAGCCGAAGGCAGATGCTTCACCGACTAAACCATCCAGGTGCCCCAAGAATGATTATTCTTCAGGGAACAAACTGCTGTGCACCCCCTCCCCCCAGATGGCATGTGAATATGTTTGGCCTCTTGGCCTTGAGGTTGCTTTTGAGGAGAGCATCGTATGGGGGTGGGGGGGGCCACCTGTATGGTGAGACATGCCTTGAGCTTGGGGTCAGAAGATCTAAGTAGAGGTTTCATCCCCGGTGTTTTCTAGTTGAATGTCCTTGTCGTACTGTCATGATGTCGGTTGGCACGTGGTGGGTCTGCCTGGGAGACCCAGGAGGCCCAGCAGTCTGGCGTGGCTCGGAGGGTGCACGGGGGCCTCACGTGGGGTCTCAGAAATCCAGTCACACTCGGGCCCTGGAAGCTCCCCTGCTCTTCTGAGTGGAGGTTTGGGCGACGTCACGTGTCACTGCCTTGAGATTGATGTGAGTTAAGAGATACTTAATCAGGAATTTCTTTGTTCCAGAACTTTCTAGAGTGGCTGAGGCTAACGATTGTTCCCCACATTCAGGATGGGATGGATCAGTTTTTTCTTTTTTCACTTTTCTCCTTGCTTAAAAGCAATTTAGATAGAGCACCTTTTTAATCTAGAGGTTTGTCACAAATGAAGAATATTTTCTCAACTGAAATAGCTTTAATTTAGTAAAAATCCTTGGTAGTAACATGTTGTTTCGCTTCTGCTTGCAGGGTGAGGGAGCATGAACGGCCTTGAATGTGCCCCTGGGCTTATTTAGCCATTCGCTTTTCATTAGGAGAAAGAAGACGGCCATCTGCTTGAGAGGTGTGTAAAGATTTCTCTGCAACTTTTTATCCTAAAAATTTCAGACATATGGAAGAGTTAGAAGAATGTGCAGTGAGTTCCTGTGTATCCACCGCCTACATTTAACACTTGTTAGCATTTTGCCATATTGTGTGTGTCTGTTTGTGTGTGTGTTTGTGTGTGTGTGTGTGTGTTTGAGGGCTTGTACATTTTTCTGCTGAAGCATGTAAAGTAAAAGTAAGTTGTAGGCATCATGACATTTTATCCTAAATTCTTCGAGATGTAGCTCCTAAAAATAAGGATATTTTCCCTTGAGAGGCATTTTAGAACATTCATAAACTATGTGATGTAGAATCATTTAATTAAACACAGTTATAATTTTCTATTGAAAGGTGTAATTTTGGATTTATGATCCTTTCGTAGCCAATGTAAATGAAGGCAGGTTTTCAAAAATCTTTAAGCAGTGATTTATTTAACGGACAGATAGGCAGTGCGAACCTATTTGGTGTGAGAACTTTCTGCACGTAAAGGATTGGGATTTGCACTTGCCCGTGTGTCCTGCATAAGGGGATGGCCGTGTTTCCCTTGTTCCGTGTGCTCTGCCCGTCTGCGCCCCTGGGGCTGGTGTTCCTGCGGCTTTCACAAGTAGACTAGTCGCTGTGCTTGAACGGGATCGAAGATCTTCACGGAGTTTTGAACCTGAACTCCCAGGAGAATGTGCCAGGGATATGCAGTCCTGTCAAGTTGAGGTTACTGTGTTGAAACCACTGTTCAAGACATTCACAGTGATTCCCAGCGCCATGATTTCACTACCCGAATTGAAACTTCCTATCAAATCCTGCAGGTGTGTTCCGCTGTGATTGGAGGTGTAGATGGTGACGCGTCACAACCAGTCACACAGTCACTGCTCCCACTCGGTGGTTCTGCGTGGCTGTGCGCTGTCCCACGGGCTGCCCTCTGCTGCACGTTGATGGGCTCTCAACGGGCCCTGGGAGTCCAAGCATTTCTTCGTAGATGTTTATGAGCTCCAGTTGCCCGTTTAGAGCATGATTTTAGAAGAAGTCTATTTATAAGTGAGCCTTATAGGGCAGTGGAGGCTTCTTAAGATTCTTGTGTCTTACTTAGAACACAAAGTGAGAGCAGTGAAGTTTCTTGGAAAGACCCCAGCATTCCGAAGGAGCCCCAGCCGTGACTGGAGTTGTAGGGCTCTCAGAATGATCTAGTTTGGTTTTTTGCTTTTTGGCCTCTGGTTAGGCTTTGAAAAGATGATGATGAGGAGGAATGGGGCTCTATTTGAGGCAAAAAGGCTTTGACAGATTGAGAAGAGAAAGGTGTCTGGGGCCCCGTGTGGGGCTTCAGTTTGCTCTCTGCCCCTGGGGTAATGGTTTTTTTCTCTGTCTGTTGAACTAGGGTATGCATACAGAAAGTGCAGTCTTGTTACATATACAGCTCAGTATAATTTCACAAACCAAGCACTCCCCTGTGACCAGCACCCGGATCAAGAAGCAGAACATTTCCACCATAGCCTCATGCCCCCATCTGGACCGTACACACCAACTCGCTCCATGGGTAGCCATGCTCTTGACTTCTAAGAGCATAATTTCATTTTGTCTGTTGTTCTTTGTGTGTGTGAATGTGTGTGTCATATATAACGCAGATTGTACTGTACTGTGTCTGGCTTTTCTCATTCAACAGTGTATTAGGTTATCCCATATTGTTGCAGATAGTTACAGATTGTTCATTTTCATTGCTATGGAGCGTCGCATTGTGTGAGAATAAACCAGTTTCTTCATTCTATTAGATGCAGGTAGTTTCTGCAGGGCGGGGAGGTGGGGGGTGGTTCCCCCGGCAGAAATGAGGATTACACGGGGTTTTATCCCCGTGGCTATAGTGGAGGCTGTCCTGGGTGTCCAGCTTCTGCTGTCCCATGAAAGAGGAATCCAGGGGCAGACAGAAGGTGGAGACACGGCTGGGAGAGTGTGTGTGGTTTCTCAGTCCTGCAGCGATTCCCGCTGCTCTTCCTGGGGCTCAGCACGTCCCTTCCCACCTTGGTCCCCTGCTGACACACGTTTTCTGCCCCCTCTCCTCTGCCACTTCCCCCTCAGAGGGGACCGTGCAGAATAGATCAGACAACTGGCCACTGGTGAATAAAGTTCATTAGGTGCTGATACTAGATGTTCGACGGGGAAAGTCATGGGCTTGCTCTGGAGCACCTGTGCTGTGGGTATGGACCCACAGGGGCGGGCGTGGGCCACAGCCCTGGAAGCCAGCTGTGCCGCGGAGTTGAGCGTGTAGATGCGGAGGCTTGTGTGGGCCAGGCCTGTAACAGGACAGGAACCAGGGGAGGGGGGGTTGCTCAGTAAGGGGGGATGGGCCCTGCAGAGTACGAGTACATATGCACTGCCCAATTTTTGACCCAATAAAATGTGTCTGGCCGAATTCGGCAAGCCCACCGATTTCGAACCTTTAGGGAATAGAATGTTCGTTGTGTAGAAGTGGTTCCTGTGGGATTTGGGTGTGTTTATGGCTAAATTTGGTTTCTGTAAGTAAAGTTTTATTCAAACACGGTCATGTTCATTTGTTTATGGTTCGTCTGTGACTGCTTTCGTGCTGCGACAGCAGAATCGAACGGTTGTGAAGGAGACCAGGGTCTGTAGCTCCGGCGGGGATCGATGGCCCGCAAGACCTGGCATGTTTGCCATCGGCGCTTTACTTCATAAAAGCGAGGGCACACTGGTCATAACCTCTGTAGTTTTGAAATAGTCTGAGCCCATTAATTTTAATGTGAATGCCTTTATTTATGCATTTATTTATCCAACAAATATTTACTGAGAAGCTACCCTGTGTCAGGGGTAATGAGCTGGCGATAGTCGCATAGGCTCCTGCCCTTGTGGAACTTACGAGGGGCTCCTGTGAGCTGGAAGCTCCACCCCAGGACTGTGCTTTCTATGCATCAGAGCAGAAGCATGAAATGGAAACGGAATGACCACATCTTCAGTTTTAAATGAGTGTATGTTGGTTATATTTCTTAATTTTATAAATTTGATAAGGACGTTCCATAACATAATGGTTACTTCAGTTGTACGGCAAATGTGGTATGATCTATTTAGATACGGCCGTGTCTCTAAGTGTGTCTAAAAGTCCTGCTTGTTTCCATGTGGTGACAGCAGACCATGTAAGGCTGTGTAAGGTCGTGTATCTGGATTGGGCCAGGAGCTTTGACATGCTCATCAAAGCGAGCCAAGCAGACCACCCATCTCAGGCTACTTGAATAATAAATCATAAAACTCAACAGAAAGAACAGCATACAAGGTAATAAAGTTTGGAATGTGGTATAACGAATTCATCCATCCCTGCTGGCATGCTTATCTGTTTGCTCACGTGAGGTTGTAAAAGTTTGTTTTTTTCCTAATGGGAGGCCATAGACTAGGGCATTGTCATGAACAGAGACAGGTGAAACTTATTGTTTTAACCCCGTTAGCATTTTCATGTATGCTCGTAGATGTTTTATGGGTGTGAGTCACTGCGCCGTCATCACCCCAGACTGTCCTACGACAGACAGAAGGGAAACGCCCTTGACTCATCTCCGCAAACCCTCGTAAGCTGTTGCGGCTGCATTGCCTCGTTCCAGCCCGAGACATCCTTTAGGAAAGTGAAGTGAGGTCGAACATTAATCTGGATGTTGTAGTTACAGTTGGTTAGCTGCGTGTAATAATGTAAGGATGGGAAAAGGCATGAAGTCCTGGCAGTGTGTACTCCTTGCCTTAGGGGCCATCTGACATCGGGCAGGTTGCTCCTTGTCACCTTCTGGGTCCGTGATCTGGTGACGGCACTTTCCCCTGAAACGAGAGCCTCACGGCAGCGGCCGTCTGCAGGAACCACAGAGACGAACGTCAGCTGGTGGGGAATAGTTTCACGAATGGGGGCCAGACTCCGCACTGGTTTGTCTTGTTGCCATAATTCATAAAGTGAAGGTGTAGCTCCTCTTTATGAGGAAGAAATGGTACGTATTCATTCTCACTTTCCACTTTTGTGTTTAAAGTGTTTTTACAGATTCAATCCTGGTCTTCATTTTAGTAATTTTTTATAGTGGTGCAGAATGAGGGATAAATGAAAAAGGAGAGTTGAAAATAATGCAATATATGTTAAGAAAGAAAAAAGAAGAAGAATGTAGCAGGAGGGGAAGAATGAAGGGGGGGAAATCGGAGGGGGAG
>NW_022589746.1:12000665-12012835 GCF_004348235.1 Phoca vitulina
GATGTAATGTATGGGGATTAACATAACAATAAAAAAATTAAAAAAAAAAAAAAAGAAAAAGAAAAAGGAGAGTTGAGAAGACCGACCATTGTTTTCCTCACGAAACTGGAAACCGTAGGCTTCACTGCTTTGGGTAAGAAGAAGGTGTTCTGAAACAAATTTGAGGAGAGGCCAAAGCACCTGATCTGTGGCATTAGAAAAACTAGATCTTCTATCCTTCTAAGAGGGAGCCCTTTCGCCCAGAACTCCAGCCTCAGGGGCGTTTAATTTGTCAAGGCCAGCTCATTAAGGTTGACTTCCTCAGGCTCTGGTTTTGCGTCTGGAGAGGGGTCGTCAGTACTAATGTGCACACGAGGACCACGTGGTAGAGCGAGTTGTGGTTTAGAAAGAGTATCAGCATGATTCTCTTGGTTGCAAGTGACGGAAAAGCAAAGTGTCTGTCAGTGAAAGAAGCATTGTTGACTCGGGTAGCTAGCTGATAGCCGGCGGCAGATCTCACTTCAGGAAGGGCTTGTCACAGGAGCTACATGATGTCATAGGGTCCTCGGTGGGTGCCTTCTCGGGCTGCAGACGGTGGCCCCCCGGCAGCTTCAGGTCCACACTGTTCAGGGATCCTCCGGGACCGGGCCAAGGGCCTGTCCTGATGGGGTTGTGCACTTTGTGCTGAGAGCCTGAGGTCAGCATGTTGGTTCAGCTGAGGATGAAGCCCTGAGTCAGGGCAGTGCGGGATGCTTCCCTCCAGAAATCGGCCTGGTTTCCTGCAGGCTTGGTGGGTGCTGGCATAGTAATAATAATAATAGTAATAAATGCATCTTTTTATGTTTGCAAATTATTTTTTTTAAAGATTTTATTTATTTATTTGACAGAGAGAGACACAGCGAGAGAAGGAACACAAGCAGGGGCAGTGGGAGAGGGAGAAGCAGGCCTCCCTCTGAGCAGGGAGCCCGATGCGGGGCTCGATCCCAGGACCCTGGGATCATGACCTGAGCGGAAGGCAGACACTCAATGACTGAGCCACCTCGCGCCCCTGCAAAGCATTTTTAGGTGTGTTCTCTTGTGAGACCTGAGAGGAGCATCAGGAAGGCGGGATAAAGAAGTGATTAAGAACCCGGATGCTGGGGCCAGGTTGCGTGGGTTCGGTTATTAGCCACAGACGATTTTGACACATTACTTAACCTCTTGTGTGCCCCAGTCTCCTGAACCGTGCCACGGGGTTGAAGGTATCCACCCGCGAGGGCTCTGGGAAGGGCTGAATAATGGATATGTGCTGGGCACTTAGAACAGTGCCTGATACATGCTAGTCTATCACTTGTGAATCTTCAAAACAGGCCCGCCAGCAGAGTGTCTTCATGTGACGGGTGAGGCACCGAAGTCCAGAGTCATGTGACCTGTAAGGGTGACACCTGCTGTCAGGTCTCCTGACTTCTTGTGCCCATGCTGGTCTTTGTAAGGATTATGGGGGCGTTTGGAGTAATAATAAGTCCAGGGAGCAGAGAGGGAAATTCTCCTTGGTTCCAGAACAGTAGCCTGCTGTTTGGACGTACCTAAGTGTGCAGGAAGCATTGCTAATGTGCTCATGTGCAGTTTGGTCTTCGGGTTCCCCTACACCGAGTGCCCCCAGGCATGTTTTGGGAGCATCACGACGAGGAAATCCATGCTCCCGGTGTTCCATGGTGGCGGGCAACATGCTCGGGAGAGTCAGCCATATCCAGGGTTGGCACTCACCCTGGAAATGTTGGCTGATTGTTTAATGAGATCCAGCGTTAGGATCTCCAAGGAAGCTAAGATTTCTGTGGCCAGGAGGTGACTTGACCCTGCAGCCTGGGGTGAAGACATGGCTTCTGTTGGGGAGAGGCTTGGGCCACCCCAGAATGCTGCCTCACCAGTTTCTTCATTAAGAATATCGTCCCACAGGGGCGCCTGGGTGGCTCAGTTGGTTAAGCGGCTGCCTTCGGCTCAGGTCATGATTCCGGGGTCCTGGGATCGAGCCCCGCATCGGGCTCCCCGTTCAGCGGAGAGCCTGCTTCTCCTTCTCCCTCTGCCTGCAGCTCTACCTACTTGTGCTCTCTCTCTATCTCTCTGTCAAATAAATAAACAAAATCTTAAAAAAAAAAAAAAAAAAAGAATATCGTCCCACAGTGTTGAGAATGTCTTGTGGAGAAATTATTCAGATTGACTTCTTGAAGGAGGCTTGCCCTGGGTACTCAGACCTCGCTATGACCCAGACGTCTGAGGAGGGTCATGCTGCTTTCTGAGGACAAAGACAGCGATTTCTTTGTACTGTGGACTCAAGACACTGGAAACTTAGGAGTATCGCTGTGGGTAATCTGTAATACACCCCAAAGATGCAGCTGTCCATGCAAGGGAATACATGGTGGGGCCTGCAGTTTGGGGGCTCCCTGTAGGGGCTTTTGGAGAAACACGGTGCTGCTCAAAATTTCCAGAGCTGGCTTCGTGGCCAGACCCACGCGTTTGGCCCCGCAGCGGCCTTGGCCTGTGCCCACCCTGCTGCTCGCCGCCCGGCATGTGGGAGGCGCTCAGATATTTCTTGAATGAACAGATCTGTCTGAACTGCGCCTTTGTCTTCAGTTCGGGTTTCTGTTGACAAGAAGTTGTTTACCATGTGGATGTCTTTGGGAATTAAAGCTTCAAGCCCTCCGTTACCTCCTGTGTCTGAACACGCTGCCTTCTGTTGTCTCTTTACACGAAGGAGGTGCTGTTTTGAGTATTGATTCCAACACCTGGTTTTACAATGACACTTACAGTCCAAAGAACCCAACCCTGTTCAGAGAATAAAGGGATTAGCTGCTAATTCTGTAGAAACGACCCTTGGTTTGCCAAATGCTTGTGGGAATCATAATAGGTTCTGAGATTTAATCCTACTTACTTTGTTCTCAGTTCCTTGGGAGCTTTTTGCCGTGCTAAGTAGTCTGGGATTAAATATTAGTAGTTTATTCACTTTTTTTTTTTTTTTAAAGATTTTGTTTATTTATTTGACAGAGAGAGATATACAGCGAGAGAGAGAACACAAGCAGGGGGAGTGGGAGAGGGAGAAGCAGGCTTCCCACAGAGCGGGGAGCCCAATGCGGGGCTCGATCCCAGGACCCTGGGATCATGACCTGAGCCGAAGGCAGACGCTTAACGACTGAGCCACCCAGGCGCCACCTCACTTTTTTTTTTTAAATATTTTATTTATTAGAGAGAGAGAGATAGCAAGAGCAGGAACACAAGCAGGGGGAGTGGGAGAGGGAGAAGCAGGCTTCCTGCCAAGCAGGGAGCCTGATGTGGGGCTCGATCCCAGGACCCTGGGATCATGACCTGAGCCAAAGGCAGACGCTTAACGACGGAGCCACCCAGGCACCCCAGTTTCTTCACTGTCTTAACTTGACCCCTTTTTATAGGTGGAAATCCTGGTCAGCCCTGTTTCCTGAATGTCAGCAACGGAAGATTCTTGTGATGATTATCCTACTTAGTATTCTCAACAATGCCGTGACCCCACTGTGGCCAAGCCTGTGCGTGGTGGAGTGACTGCAGGCTTGCTTGTACCACTCACACACAGTCTGCCGCCGTGGGTAGGGGCCGGGCCAGCCAGCGGCGCTCCAGCTGCTTGGGGGACGGAGTCTCCTGAGGACTTTCAAAGTGTGCCATGTCCAGGTCCATAACCTCCCCCAGCCTTCTCCTCCTGTGCTCTTATTTTCTCCGGCTAGGGTCTTAGAACCCTTGAAGCAGAACAGTGATTCTTAAAATTGGTTCCCAGAACAGGGACATCAGCGTGGCCTAGTCACATGTCAGGGGGTAGACATTCTTTTTTTTTTTTTTTTTTTTAATTTTATTTATTTATTTGAGAGAGAGAGCATGAGTAGGGGGGTAGGGGCAGAGGCAGAGGGACAAGCAGACTCTCCACTGAGCAGGGAGCCCGACGTGGGGCTCGATCCCAGGACCCTGGGATCATGACCTGAGCCGAAGGCAGAAGCTTAATCCACTGAGCCACCCAGGCGCCCAGGGGTAGACATTCTTAAGTCCCAGGCAAACCTACTGGATCAGGGTCCTGCGGGTGAGGTCTAGCGAACCGTGTTTTAATGAGCCTTCCAGGTGATGCTGTTTCTGTTTTATTTATTTTTATTTTATTTTATTTTACTTTTTAAAAATCTTTTTAAAAGATTTTATTTATTTGTTTGACAGAGAGAGAGACAGCAAGAGAGGGAACACAAGCAGGGGGAGTGTGAGAGGGAGAAGCAGGCTTCCCGCTGAGCAGGGAGCCTGATGCGGGTCTCGATCCCAGAACCCTGGGATCACGACCCGAGTCAAAGGCAGACGCTTAACGACTGAGCCACCCAGGCGCCCCGATGCTGCTTCTGTTTTAATTGAATCAGACATATAACATCAAAGTTACTCTCTTGACCACTTTGAGCATACAGTTCAGTATTGTTAAGTTTATTCACTTTGGACAGATCCCCAGAAGGCTTCATCTTGCAGAGCTGAAACTGTACCCATCCACCCTCCTCCCCTCGCCCCTGGTGACACCATTCTACTTTTTCTGTGACTTCGACTACTCAGGACACCTCATGTAAATGGAGCACCAGACGATTCTTGGGCACAGTCAAGTTTGAGAGCCACTGAGGTCCAAAATCTGACCGGCTCATCCCCCTCTAGATCCTCACCCACGCCATTCACAGCAGCTGAACCATAAACTGTGAACACACCTGTGCGTGTGCCCTTTCTGCGCCCGTCTCTGCCACCTTGTCCCTCTGTGTCGCTTTGGTCAAGTTACTTGACTCCCTTCAACCTGACTTGTGGAGTTTGGTAAAAGGGATTAGACACATGGGAAAGTATTTTGTAAGTCAGCAGGTGGTACAAGGTTCACATACTAAGTGCACGCTAGACCACTCCTCTCTTTTTTGGGTTCGTGTTTGTTTTTACTGAAATTGTACCAGCTTGGTTCTTAAAAGGTTATGTAGTCCCACAGCACCTCGTGTCCCCTTTATGCTGATGCTCTCCCCCCCACCCCCTCTCTTGTTTGGTGTTTATTTATCTTCTGCCACATGGGCAGGAGTCACGGATGCGCTCACGGTAGGCCCCTGTATCTGCAGTCAGCCGTGGTCCAGAAGCAGATGATCCTCCTTTGAGAGGTCAGGGTCAGTCGTCACCTAACACCTGGCCACAGCACCTGCATCACCCCCTCACTTCATCTCATCCCGCGGGCATTTTACCATCTCGCACCATCACCAGAAATCTGGGTGCGGCACAGCAAGGTATTTTGAGAGAAAGAGAGAGAAAGCACACTCACTTAACTTTCATTACAGTCTGTTGTTACAATTGTTCCATTTTAGCATGAGTTCTTGTTGTTAATCTCTTACTGTGCCTGATTTAGAAATTACACCTTATCCTAGGTATGTGTGTGTGGGAGAACACATGGGGTGTCTAGGGTTCGGTGCCGTCTGAGCTTTCAGGTACCTGCTGGGGTCTTGGAACGCGTCCCCCGCAGGTGAGGCGAGGCTACTGTGTAGTATACATGGATTACTTGAACTTTCCTGCACATAGATTTTTTCTTGGATTTAATCACTGTCTTGTGTTTTTAAATTAAATTTCTTTTTTTTTTTAATTTTAGAGAGGGAGAGAGAGAGCAGGGGGAGGGGCAGAAGGAGGGAGAAAATCTCAAGCAGACTGTCCACTGAGCATGGAGCCCAGCGCGGGGCTCGGTCTCATGACCCTGAGATCATGACTTGAGCCGAAACCAAGAGTTGGATGCTCAACTGATGGAGCCACCCAGGCGCCCTCATATAAATTGTTTTGTTTTAAAAAATGTGTGTACTGATCACTAATTTGTGAATGTGAATCTGCTCCCAATATCTTAAGACTTGAGGTATTTCAGTTTTATTTTGTGGACAGAGTCAGTGCTGGAGGCTGGTGCCCAGTGAGATCCAGACAGCTGCCCCTTCAGGCCTGCTGGGCACCACAGCTCCACACGGGCTCTTCCTTCAACACCGCTCTGGGGTTTCTTGGATCCTTCTCCTGGACTGGCTTCTCTGTTTCCCTCACTTCATGTTCTCTCTTTCCCTCACTTCATGTTCTCTCTTTTCTCCATTTACTCCCTTGTTGTGGCGGACCACATCTTCTGGAACCTTCCTAACAAATTACATGTGACAGGTAAGACTTTGGAGTTGTTCGTCACGTTCGTATTTAGTTGACAGTCTGGCTGGGTGTGGAAGTCCCACTTGGACGTCTGCAAACCCCAGAGCGGGGAGGGCTGGCTCCTTGTCCTCTGGCTTCCGGTGCAGATGGAGAGAAGCCTCACACCTGATGCCCGGCCCCTTGTCGGGCTGACTTTTCCTTTTCTCTGGGACTCTTCGTTCTTCTCTTTATCTTCAGTGTTCTGAAATGTCCTGAGAACATTCCTTGGTGGGAGGGTCTCTTTTCATTTATTGTGCTGAGATCCCCATGGGCACCCTCAGGCTGGAAACTCATGTCCTTTGTTTTTAGAAATTCTCTCCAAGTCATTAATGATCTCCCCTCCTCTTCTCTGTTCTTTCCCTCCGATGTTCCCATCAGTGCGGGCTCACCTGTCCTGCAGCTACCTTGGTTTTGCTCCCATTTTTTTTCACGGAGTATTTTCTCAACTTCACTTTCTCATCTTCCGTTAACGTTTTCATGTTTTCTGGTTTTATTTTCTGACCACTCTGTTTCTCCTGGTGGCTGTTCTCTGGATGCTTCTGTTTTGCAGAATCTTGTGATTTCAGGACAGAGTATTTTCTCTTAGTTCTCTGAGGGGATTAATCCTATATTTTTTCCTTTCTTTTTTTTTTTTTTTTTTTTTTTTAAAGATTTTATTTATTTATTTGAGACAGAGAGAATGAGAGAGAGAGAGAGAGAGAGCACATGAGATGGGGGAGGGTCAGAGGGAGAAGCAGACTCCCTGCCGAGCAGGGAGCCCGATGCGGGACTCGATCCAGGGACTCCAGGATCATGACCTGAGCCGAAGGCAGTCGCTTAACCAACTGAGCCACCCAGGCGCCCTAGTTTTTCCTTCTTTTTGAAGCTTTTTTTCTTTCCCCCCTTGCATAGTTTAATTTCTGTTATGTTGCTTTCTTGCCCCTCCCATTTCTGGCTTTCATGTTAGATACTTGCTCTGTGTGCCTGGTGATCCTTGAGTGTCTGCTCTTGCTTGAGAACGAGGCTTCCCCAGTGGGAAGATTTGGGCTCTTGCGTCTGCCAAGTCTGTTGCCAACATCTATTTGCCTTCTAGCTCTGAACCGTCTAAACTTTTAACCTCTCCTATTGTCTCTGTCCCTGTGGCTTTATGCTTTTAAAAGCATTAATTGTTCTTGTTTGGGGGTTTTAGGAGGCAGACGGACTGTGTGTTCATTTCTCTGTCTTTAACAGGAAGTCTTTGTGGAGTCTTACCGAACTCCAGGGCAGGGCTGGTAGGGTTGGTGTTTGCTCACCAGCCGGGAGCGGCGAGCCTTCCCTGGCGTTCTCTTATTTTTAAGGCGTGATGTATATTTAGATGGTCTCAGCAGAGACCCCGGCTTTCCTGGTAACTCTGCAGTAGCTGCCTCCTCTCTCTTTTTTTTTTTTTTTAATAAGATTTTATTTATTTATTTGAGAGAGAATGAGAGAGAGCGAGTACATGAGAAGGGGGAGGGTCAGAGGGAAAAGCAGACTCCCTGCCGAGCAGGGAGCCCGATGCGGGACTCGATCCAGGGACTCCAGGATCATGACCTGAGCCGAAGGCAGTCGCTTAACCAACTGAGCCACCCAGGCGCCCTAGCTGCCTCCTCTCTTAGTGAAAGGCTTTCATCTCAGATATAAAGTACCAGTCAATTTATAAATAAATAGGCTTTGAGACAAAAAATAAGAATCCTTAAAAAAGAAAAGATCTTTGTTGATGTTTCTAAAAGGAATTTTCCGAGCGTAAGTGCATAATCCTTAGATTAAAATGCAGCTGACACATTAAGCCTTCTTACATAGAAAGCGGAATAATAGGCTTTAATGCCGTTTGTCCTTGACCACCCACAAAGGGTGCTCCCGTGGGACAGACAGGCTGGACAGAAACACGGCCTGGAGAGTTAGGCTGTATTTGTGATTGCAATCCCTAGTAAATGCTTCAACAGAACCCTCACGCTCAGATCGTCAGAGGGGCCTCAAAAACTCTGGTAAAAAGGGAACCTGAATTCTGAGAGCAGGTGTCTAGCGAAATTAAGCAGTTTTTAGGAGGGCAGTGTGGTTCTTTTAAGAGAGGCTGATGACCTGGGATTATTTCACGATGTGGCCCTGTGGTGACACGTGGCTGCTTTGTGTCCTCCCTGCGTGTTGGACGTGTCCTCTGTGGAGCACTCCCCCTCCACCCCCCAGCAGTGAATGGCACCGCCTGATAACCCGCTGGTGGCTCCTGGCTCCTGGCCCTGGGGGCGACAAGATAGCAGCGTCAGGGGACCTGCGGCTCTGGGCTCGGGGCGGTAACAGCCCTTCTGTCCCTGCTGACCTCACCACCCCCCCCCGCACCCCCCCCAGACGAAGGGAAGGGCCTCTTGGCCTCCGTGCTGACCCCTGTGGAAGCTTCCCCAAGACGCTCACTTCTCCTCTCCAGGGAGGGCTGCGGGCAAAACCAGAGACTGCTTTCTCCTTAAAAGCATTGACTTGTGATTGCTCTGTAACCTTTGGAGGAAGTCAGATTCATAGACTTCCGAAGCTTAGAAAGTCCCTTACTCTTGTTCTTTTTTTTTTTAAGATTTTATTTATTTATTTGACAGAGACAGCGAGAGCAGGAACACAAGCAGGGGGAGTGGGAGAGGGAGAAGCAGGCTTCCCGCGGAGCAGGGAGCCCGATGCGGGGCTCGATCCCAGGACCCTGGGACTACGACCTGAGCGGAAGAGAGCCACCCAGGCGCCCCATCTCTTACTCTTGTTCTTAAAACCACTGACCATCTTGGGGCCCTTCTCGTTTCGGTCTTGAGGTGGAGCTACAGAGAATGGGAAGCCCGGTCCTGCAGAGATGCCTGCTTGTTTGCCGAGTGTGGAAAACCAGCAACTGTGAATGCACTGTGGATTCCTGCAGGTTAGGGAGGGACCCTCTCTGTGGAGCCAGCAACCCCTCTCCTCCTCTGTGTCCTTGTGTCTCTCCCTCGTGCCCTCCTACGCCGTCCCTTGTCTCTTCGAGTGTCTGGGAGCAAGGGAATTCTTGGAGCTGTGTCTGTGACTCGGGCAGGGAGCAGAGCTGGTGGGGCTGAGGGCACACGATGACAGGTGAGCTGACCAACGTGCGGGCGAGGTTTCCCCGAGTTCTGTCAGCCTCGTGGCTGGTTAGAGCTGGTGCCTCTGCCACAATGTCCACTTTCCAAGCTCCTGCCCAAGTATGAGCGGAATATTTCCTTGCTTACCCTCAGCTTCACCGAAGCACCCTAAGGCTTCTGAAAGACTTTTTTAAATTCTGAGGGTCAGCAAAGGAAAATAAACCTTTTCTTAAATTAAGTTAAGTTTATTTATTTATTTATTTTTAATTAAAAGCAGAACCACAAGCATTCTTTGCAGAAAACATGGTTTCAGGCCTCGGCCAGAGCTAGCTTGCTCCCAGGGCATGAGGCCCTAGGTCTGTGCCGTTCTTTGTAGATTGCTAGAAAAGAGTGCGGGAGGAATCAGACATTTACAGTTTGCAGGTGATTTAGATTATGTGGCAGCCGTCATGTAAATGGCCACCGTGATGTTGCACTTTGCGTGTGTATCGATTCCAGTTTGTAGTGATCACACGCGTGCCCTACAGTGTAAGCGGGTGATGCCAGGAACAGTGATGCCGGCGAAGGAAGAGTTACATTTCTGAGCTTGCTGATTTTGTGACTCCAAACCTGTATGAGACAGACCCCAGCTTTGTCATTTGTGATTTCAGATTGCCCTGAACAGGCCCCCTCGTCGGGTTGAGAATTTTAACCACTTCGTTGCTTCCCTGTGGAAAAAATTGCTCTTCAGACAGAGCGTGAATGAAATATTCTGTCCATTGTGGGACACCCCCTGCTCTCGGAGGGGGAGGAGAAGAAAGGGCGGCATTTATGGAATTCGGCGATTCTGCTCAAAGGCGTGTGTTCCTCCGGCTGCAGCTGGGGTGGCCACTGGAAGGAGAGAGGGACGGGGGAGGCTGAGAGGCTCTGACATCGGTGTCCTCGGTGAGGGGTTTCAGAGGTTGCTGGCTTCTCACGTAAGACCCCGGTATTTGGTGCCTTTTGTGGGGGCCACGGTTGTAACATTGAGAGATTCGCTGTTGAGTCCATAATGGGGGTGGGGTCTCACCTGCGGATGAGCTGCTTTAGCATGTCCGTCCCCCACCTTCTTGTGGGGTGTCTCTCGGGTCAGAAACTGGTGCCCAGTGAGAATGCTGGCTGGGTCGTGGGGTTACCAGCTGGGGGTCCCCTGGTCTCTAACGTGGGAAGTGTGATGCTCCTGAGATGGTGCTCTAGTGGAGGGTGGTGCTCGGCGGGGAGGCGGAATGGGGCTGGGGCCCTGGGAGCCAAATAGCTCTGGGAAGATCAGAAGCATGTGGTTTTTGAGATGAACGGTTATACTCCTTCGCTTTATTTTTCGTTTGGTTTCCTGTAGAACTTAGAAAAGGCCCTCAGAAGGCGCTGGAAATGTTTTTGCCATCGCTTTCGGGGTCGAGTGTGGGCCCTGGAGCCCGAGCGTGGTGCTGCCGGCAGCAGTGCTCCCTGGGGAGGGGCTTTCAGGAAAGCTTTCTGGAAGGTTCCCGGTCAGCGTTCCAAGCTCTGGGTTGCGTTCTGCTTTAATGATGGAGGCAGGTCCTGTGGTTTGTTCCCCTAACCTGCACACCAAGAGAGGAGAATGAGGAGGGAGAGGACAAGAGCTTATACAGAAAGGGCAGAAGAGCAGAACAAAAAGATCTCTTTCCAACTGGCAGACATCCACAACTTGTTTGTATTTCGTTTAAAAAGTTAACAAACAAGTGGGCATTCTCTGCAGTACTGTGTTTCCTACTAATTTTGGCAAGGTTGCAGTCTTGGTTTTAGCAGTGGAAACTGCTCTTCAAGTGTGTGTGCGCGTGCGTGTGTGTGTGTGTGTGTATTTTTTTCTTTCCAACCACCCAGTATGCAGAGCAGATGACTGTGATGCTCTGGTTGAGGGGTCCCTTCTGTCATCTGTCTCCACCCCCCCCCACCCCCCCGCCATTTACACCTTCAGCATACTGCCCAGAATCCTTGAATCTGGTGAATTCTGTCATTTTATGGGCAGGGTGTTGTGCATTTTGACCCTTTTGTTCCAGTAAGTGAGAATGTTGGGGGTATAAGCGGTGGAAAGGGTCCCACTGAACCTTGATTCCTCCGGTATTTGGGAAACCCCATGTATGCAGTATCCTAGCATCCTTGCTTATGAATCTAATCCCATGGTCGTAGTTTCAGGAGTTACTTCATTTTGACTAGAAGAAGGGATGTGAGCTCAGAAGAGGTGGTCCTTGCCGTCAAACCTGAATTTCCCCAACACGACGTGGTCAGCTGGCTGGGGGACGCCTAGCGCATTTCTCTTGCTAGTTAAAGAGATGATGTCGGGGTCAGAACGTCTACAGAATGCACGGCAGTGGTAGTTTCTCTCTGATTTTCCTGTGTGGCTGTTCAGTTGTTGTTGGTGAGTGGTGTGCAAGAGCCCTAGACGGGTCTGGGTATAAATTCCAGCTTCTTGGCTGTGACCATGGGGAAGTTACATCACCTTATAAACCCTGGTTTTCCGGGCATCTTTCCCCAGAGGCTCACAGTTTCCAGGCCTTTGCCAGTGTAAAACTGTTTTAAGAAATGGAGCCCGGCGTTCCAAGGTCAGCAGAAAACCCTGAGAGCGAGCCCATACACCCAGACTTCCCATTCACGTCACTGCTGCGTCTGCAGGTGTCTCAGGCTGCACGTTCTTGTCCCGGACAGAGAGACTCCGCCTCAGCGCTCCATAGATTTGGTTCCCTCACTCACGTACGGGAGGGGGAGCCGGGAATGCAGATGGGAGGTTGTGTGTCGGGTGTTTTCCCAGTAACGGTCAGGAAGCATGGCTGGGAATTATGAATGGGGTGGACGTGGTGGGGTCGGGGGGGGGGGGGGGGGCCCCGGGCCGGGGGTGGGGGGGGGGGGCGGCCGGGGGGGCTAGGGGGGGAAAGGGGGGGGGGCGCTGAGCGTCTTCCGCGGGGTCGA